>NW_009931992.1:0-1310 GCF_000696875.1 Nestor notabilis
GGCTTTCGGGAATTTTCACCGCCGGGTCTTTCCCTCCTGCCCTGGAGCCGCACGCAGACAGTGATTTTCAAAGGAAAAAGGCAAAACAAATGAGCCGTCTCCACCGTCCCCCATCCACCCGCAAAAAAGAAAGAAAGAAAGGGGGAAGAAAAAAAAAATAATCCCGAAACTCCCACCCCACCTCCATCTCTTTCTTTCTTTCTCCCTCTCTGCAGCTAAATTGTGGCCCGGCTCTGGGTTTCTATCCCTGCTTTTAGCGGCCGTTCCGGGCACCCAGGTTCATTGCAACAGCCCGACGTCTCGAAAGCTGGATTGAATCAATGTAGCCTGAGCAGGGAGGAGGGAGGGGGAGAAAAAAAAAGGCAGTAAAACTGCCCTCGAGATCAGTCGGCCGGTTCCTTTGTCTCCTTGTTCAGTCGCTGCCGAAACCCCTGCACATCTGAGCTGCAAACAAAACCACTCTTGCATCTGTTCGCATGCAGTATTTACAATGTTTTGTGTAAGTCAATTGGTTGGCGAGGAAAAAAAAGCCATTGGCGCTGTATTATTTAACACAGACTTCACTGGGCTCCCTTTTTGGTGGAAGCTTTATTTGCACTAAATGAATAATCTTAATTGCATCACTTTTGAATTAAAAATCAATGTTAATCAAGTTGGAAGTAGTAAATATCAGTTTTCATTGTGCCCGGGTAGAGGGTATTTTTCGTGTTTTGCAAATAAAAATACAAGTCAAATAACTTTAAAAGGGCATTATGTTCTGCTACAAATACAATTGAAACGGATTGTTTAGGAGCGGATCAGAAATGGTACAGAATTTTGCACTTAATTTCCTCAGTTATCATTTACAATAAGAACCTCTTGGCTTGACAGCCAAGTCTAAACAGTAGTAAATTAGTACAAATTTATACTGATTTTACTCTAATAATCGTAATAAAAGCTTATAGATTTGGCACTAATTACATAAATGCCTAATGATCTTGAAAATTACTCTGGTTAGAAATATATTACTAATCTAAACTTTGTTGTTGGCTGGCTTTGAAAAATCAGAACATTAGAAATGGTTCGCTTCACTTGTGCAAAGCACTTTAAATTGTTCGAGTAGTTTAACATATTCAAGAGGAAAATAAAAAGCATTTAACTTTATTTACTGCTTAGAATTGAGTTTGTAGGAGAGCCGAACTCGGAAACTTTACCAAGAAAAAAAAAAAAATATAGGGCTTACAGGCTTTTAAATCCCGGCCCGGGAGGCAGTGCTCTCGGGGCGACGGGGACGCGCCGTGCTTCCCTCCCGCGCCCGGCATTGCCGTTGT
>NW_009931993.1:0-9015 GCF_000696875.1 Nestor notabilis
TATATATATATATATACATACAATTCTTTTTTTTCCAAAAGTTGCACTTTTGGGACCAGAGTGAGACAGAAAAAGTTCTTGCAGTTACGCAAAATACGAAAATAGAAGAAAAAACATTTTCTTTCACCTTTGCTGATCTGCAAAACCCTGTTTTCAGCAGACCAGAAACAGATCACACAATCTCTAATATCTCTAGAAGGACCCTGCAGATAATCGCTGCTCTGCTTCCTCAGTCTCATTCTGGAGGCCAGGGAAAACTTTTGTTTCCAAAGGAGCAATGCAGAGGTGCCCTGCAGCTAGTGCCTTTCCCCTGTACACGGAGGAGCAACCGCAGTGAGGTCCCTCCCTTCCACAGGGGGTGACCTCTGCGTCCCCGTCTGGTCAAAGTTGCAGCTTGGAGAAGCAGGTACCTACTACTCGGAACAAGGCCCTGACTAAAACCTAAAAGATGAGTTTTTTGATACTGTGCCTTCCTGACGGTGACTTCTTTTCAGGGACAATTAAATGCTAAGCATCGGTCTGTTAAATTTAGTGGCAATTTCAGTTGTAGGCGGCATCAAGTCAAGGACAATTTCAATTTCAGGGCAGCTTTTATTTCATGTTTTGAAACTGAGAGTGCTCTCTGTTGAAGAGCAGCTTTAGTTTGAAATAATGTAGCCTAGACTGTTTCTCCGTGGCCCTGATCCTGCATCTCAGAAAGGACCTTACTCACAGCCAGAATCCTATTGGAAATCAGCAGAGAGACTGAAGTGCCCTAAGCACTGGCTAGACTTCCTGTGCATGCCTGTGTTGGTGCGGAGAGGTTTATTAGGATGAATGGGTTTTCTCCCTCAAAGCCCCCACTGGCAAGACCCTTTGGGAGAAGAGTCATCTGCAGGATTCGATCCAGATCAGAGCTCCAGTGGCTTGCAAAGGTATTTTGTTCAAGCATGCCATTTGGTTCCCTGTGAGAGTGGCTGTGCATACCCACTTGTACATGTCTGCATAGCCATACTTCATCTCTCTACAGGCAAGAGCTTCTCTGAGCTGCCTTCCGTAAGACTCAGGTTTTATATTACCAGGTAAATTTCCTTTCAGCTTTATTTGCATGGAGCAAGAGTGACATTCTGTGGCCAGTTAGATTTATGGCAGCATTTTCTCCCCCTCTGTTTTCCCCTCCCATAAATACCTTAGGGTATAAACCATCCTCTGATAGTCTTTTGTTTTGTTTGTGGCTTCTATTATGCTCTGTGAGAAATAAAAATAGAGGAATTCTCAAACACATTTCTGTAGCATAAAATCCTTTGGGACTGCTTTACCACGAATTCCTGACAAATTCAGATGTCTATGTACTGATTATTATTTCATGAGAGCAATGCCTGATCGTAATGTAAGTAACCAGAAGCATGAAGAGACTATGACACGTTCCTCAGGCTCTGCTCTAGCTGGCTCAGCCTGTTGTACTTGGAAGGGATGAGGAAACCATGTTCCAAAACCCCATAAAAAAATAAAGCAAAGTGCTGTTTAAAACAAGGCAGTGGGCTTTTTAGGCACTTATGTGCTCCAGATAATCCACCAATGACACTAAATTGAACTCATTTAGCTGTAAACATGGTATTACGTTTGACAGTTGCCAGTGGTAAAACACCAGACAGTCCTTGCTAGGGAGAAAAGAAACAACATGCAAGAAGCAAAGCTCATCGTAAGAGCAGCCACAAAAGGGCCAGCAGGGGAAAAAAATACCCAACAAAACCCCAGCATTTTTTCAGTGGTTTGGAGTCATAACTCAGCTCAGAGACTCGTGGTACCAAAAGCAACCTGGCTGGATTAAACAGTGGAGAGCAGGCGCTGGAGTTTATGTTGTTCCCCTGTTTATTAAAAACGGATGGGAGCACTTGACAGAAAAATCAAACTTCTGGTCATGGCTCATTAATCTCTGTTGTATCTGTCAGATATGTGTGTCTAGAGTTTCAACAAGCTCTAGAATCAAGATTACTGCTGAGCTCTGTTGTTTTCTCTAATTTTGAATGAGGGGAAATGCTGCCAATCACTCTAGGCGAGAGGGAAGCACAGGGCTATTGCCACAACCTTTCACAGTGGGCATCTCCCTGCCCCGTAGTTTGAACCTGATTTCAGAGCCAGCGATACCTCTCTTCAGTCCTTACCACAACCTGAGTGTTGGCTGGCTGCCTCCTCTCCCCTGAAAACCAGATTTATCGCTCACCACCAAAGCGCATCCCCATCAGCATTAAGGTTATGACAAGGGCGATTAGCAGCAGCAGTGGATGCTCCTTCATCCTTGGATTCTGCTCTCGCACACAAAAGTGTTAATCGCATTAATCTGCTGAAGACAGTGGAGCTCCTCCAGTGTAAAACCGGGGTAAGTGATGGGCTCAGCAGGCCTAGAGTGGGCTCAGCAGGACTGAGATGAATATGGTATGAAACAATTAGCTGCAGATGGTATAGGAATCTTGTTTTCTGGAAATACAGATTTTGCCTGGAGATCTTTCTATATATATTGGATTTGTCAAACTGATAATGACTTGAACATTTGGAGAGAGAGGATAACCCACCGCAGGGCCAGATGCAGCTGTGATGGGGAGGATGGAGGATGTACATTAGCCCCGCAACATGGCTGTCTCCCCATCACGTCACCGTGGAGGTGGGAGGATGGACGAGGCCCTGAGCAGAGCAGAGCAGGGCAAGGGAGATCACCCGCTGCCTCTCCCTATGCCATTACTTTTCTTATTTGCATTGGACATTGCTCATTCTTTTCTTCCCCCCTTTCTCCCTTTTTTAATTACCAGTGATACCGTTTCCAGAGCTAGCAAAACTGCCAGGCACTTCAAGGATGAGGCACAAGATTTAGCTGCTGCTCACTTGAGTGCAAAACAGAGGGAGGCAGTTGCAAGTGGAGGTTTCCAGCTCTGTAAGCCAGAGGACAGGCTGGGAACTCCTTTCAATCCTGATACTGCTAGCAAGGGTTCTTCTTCAGGCATGACGTGGATTCACACAACACAAATATAGACACAGACAGAAAAATAACAAAGAAGATCTGGTGTTTTACAACTGCAGACACACCACAGGCAGGCAACCTGACCCTCACTGCTCACAATCTGTAAATGGCAATAGCGGGACCGTGTAAAAGGAGTGTTTGCCAGCTCCCTGCTCAATGAAACACATGGAGTTTCCCTTGAGGGGATGTCTCTCCTGCCTGCCAAAGTCTGCCCTCAAGATCAGCCTTGCCCGCTGCGCCAACTGCAGGCTTGCAGGCATGGCTGCCACGTGGTGCTTCAGATCATATGGAAAACCATACTCCCAGGGATGCCCTGGCGTGCTGGAGAGCCTGCCTGCGCAGCAGTCAGCTGGACCGGGAGCGGGCAGTAGGCCAATGGCAAAAGCAGAGATTTGCCTGCTCTGTGCTGCAACTTGCCACCCGTGAGAAGCACAGGCACAGCCCTGCATTTCAGCTGTAGCAGAGCTTGCCCATGCAGAACACTTCCCAAGGCCATTCTGAAGACCAAAATTATCGAGTTTGACCTACTAAGGAACAGAATGTCCTGTTAGACCATAACGGACAGGGTGAGTTCAGCTGCCCACTAACCTGCCTGCAATATGGTGGACTCTTCTAATCCCGAGAGTAAATCCCATTGTCATAATGTTAGCTCCCGGATTATTTGGCCTTTTGATCTGCTCATTCTTGCAGACATGTGAGCAGCTCTACTAGCTGGTATAACTTGCTCAGAGAAGCCTGTGCAGCTACATATGTATTTGCAGCATTTCCGAAGCTTGTCTGTATTTAACGCTTAATTTTTTTCAATAAAGCATAAGTGACGTAGCAGCCATTTTCAACAGTCACATCAGCACTTAAGCCCAGATCCTTTAAGCTGTTCAAGTACTTAGATGTACATACCTCAGTGGAAGTGCTTCAGACTCCTTGGTGTGTTAGATGAGCAGCTTCCACTGATACCTGCCCCAGTTCCAGCTTCCCCTCAGTTGCTTAAGTTGTTCCTTTGGGATTTAGATGCTAAGGTGACAGGTACCTAAGATACACAATTGCTGAATAACATGCATAAGGTACGGATGGGTGTTTGAGCACTTTGGGATGCAGGATCATCCTCAGCTGAGTGAGAGCTCAGAAAAAGGCTACGTGGCTCTCCTAGGCATCTCCTGGCCACCAGTAGCCCTGGCGTAAAATTGTCAGGTAGTAAGTGCTGACAGGGGCCCTTAAGGGTGTGAAATTTCTTACACTCTAAGAGAAGGCAGGGCACAGGGAAAACGTCCATGCTAGTCAGTTTTCTGGGAGCTGAGCCATAGCAGTGAGCCTCCCAGAAGAGAGCACTGCAGGTCAGCTTGGACACAACTGAGAGCAGAAAAGGAACCCACACACCAACCTGACAGAAATACAGGTTTGTTTCATTGAAATAGAGAGTGGGGGCATTTTTAATGGCAACCTGTGGTGGAGCAGGACTCTATCCTCCAAAAAGCTGCTGCAGCTGCTGTCAGGCAGGCAATAGTTGAGCATCCTTGTTGGGCTGTATCACTTAGAATCACAGAATGGTTTGGGTTGGAAAGGACCTTAAGATCATCTAGTTCCAATCCCCCTGCCATGAGCAGGGACACCTCACACTAAACTATGTCACCCAAGGCTCTGCCCAACCTGGCCATGAACACCGCCAGGGATGGAGATTCACAACTTCCTTGGGCAACCCATTCCAGTGCCTCACCACCCTCACTGTAAAGAACTTCTTCCTTATATCTAATCTAAACTTCCTCTGTTTAAGTTTGAACCCATTACCCCTCGTCCTACCACTACAGTTCCTAACAAAGGGTTCCTCCCCAACATCCTTCCTAACTCTGTGCACTGGTCAAAGCCACAGACTATGACCCCAGGATTTGTTATCTTCTTCCATTTTTTTGGGTGCTAGCTTTTTTCCATGAGACACAGAGAAACTTGACCTATTTGAACTCTAGTGCTACTTCCAGGACACTGATATACAGGAGACCTTGGTGTCCCGTACTGCATGGTATGGCAGCAGCATTCCTTTTCTCCTTGAAAAGACTTTGTGTCTCCCTGGAGACAATAACAGAATCACAGAATGGTTTGGGTTGGAAGGGAACTTTAAAGGTCATCTAGGCCACCTCCCTGCAGTGAGGAGCCAGGAAGTTCCCTTGGTGATGTGCTTTGGTGCTGCTGCACACCACAAACACCATTTTAAAGAAGCCACCATGTCCTTTGCCTTCCCAGTTTCCTTTCTGCTGTCTATTGCTGGTAATATTTTTGCACACATCTGTTACTTGAACAAAATAAAATGTTGTTTTCAAGTGTGTAAATACATAAAAATACTTGTAGTTTGCTAGGCAGGTTAGTGGAAAGCAATTACAAAAGTTTTTGTGCTTAGAAAAATATGGCTGAAGATGCTATCTGCTTTGAACTGCAAAACCAGAACATACTACAAACCCTTTTGTTATACGAGACAATGCACCACTAAATAAGAATCTTTTTATGAAGGGAAAACTAAAAAAAACCAATGATATTATATTCAGCTACAATGAAAATGCAACTTTTCCCTCTGTATCTCTGCTTCTACCATCAGCCATAGAAAACCCTTCTTCTTACCACAGAATATATCAACTGCAGGTCTCCAGTTAACTCATGTGTGAAATGTGTTTGATACCAAATGAATGGATGATCATAAAAACAGTGTTCCTTTTTCCTGGAAACAAAAACCAGTGCTGATATGTATTGCTTCTGTTTTCAGCCAAAGACTATAGTACCAGATGGCTAACACAACCGTAACAGCTAGCTGCATCTGGGTTAAAAAGTTTGGATGGTGTGAGCTAATCTTTAAAAAATGCCAGATAACTTTTATCTGTTTAAATCCTGTTACTGCTCAGCGTATTTCCTGCTCATGCCACCCTAGGATGGCTCAAACATGCCTCAGATATGATCATTAAGCATCACTAAAATGAACAAAATGCTGGTAACTATCTCTGTCATGTTGGAGGTCAGCTTTTGGGATGTGATCCAAGATCCACTGAAGGCAAAGAAAGATGTCTCACTGATTTCTGTGGCCTTTGAACTAGAGAGCTAGTGGTTATTTCCCCTTATCTGCATCTGTTACGGCCGCAGATGAAAGTTACACTGGTTAAGAAAAAGAAGAGACAGGACAACTTTTCTCTTTGAATAGAATGACGGCTTTTCATACTGAAATGCACTTTTTCCCATGAAAGCAAGGATGTTTGGGTAACAATGTTTGGCTAGCTATGTAACCTGAATACTGAACAGATGGAGAAGAAATACATCTTTTTGTTCTATATGATTATGAGATAGCTGTAACAATAATTTGTAGGGAAGCCCTGGGCTTAGCTACAGACGCTTGCATTGCAACACTCAGATATTGTTTCAAACAATTTTTAATTCAGTATCTTTCAGAATCAGCTACAAATGAAATTCATACACTGTTGGATGTGAGAGTTTATGGCAAGGGCTTTGAGGAAGAAAGCATTTTGATTTTGTGAACAGAAAGACCAAAATCTGTGGGTGAGGGACTAAGTACAGAGGACATTGTTATATTTCTCCAGAGACTGTGCCAAGCTACCAAACAAGAATCTGAGTGCTAGCTCTTGGGTTAGCTTTGCTTTTCTTTCCCTCCCATTACATTTTCTTTCCTGTAATGATAGCGGCGTAGCTTAAAACTTCCACATTTTCCCATCCTAATCTTTGCCACAGAATCTCAGGCACTCAGTGGGAACAGAGAAACACATTGGTGTTTCACATGTTAAAATGTCACAAGCATTCAAGTGTTTTTGATGCAGGAACATCTACAAAACTACACAATTCACTCAAACAGGACAGAAAAGAGAGAAGCCTTGCAATGCCTGATGCTGTTTCTTGAACATCGTCTATCTTAATGGGGTCAGCGATGACATTTGTCTTGAAAGCCATCCAGTGAGGATGGACATTCTCACAGTCTTCCTCACAGATGGTGAGACCTGCCAGCAGTTTTACGGCTTGGCAGTGAATGGCCCTGCAGCTGTAGTGGCATACCTGCTGGAAGGCTGCTCGACTGATACAGCCAACACGTGCGTCAGAAAACCCCGGCGCCGCTGGTGGGTTCCTTTGTTTAATCTTCCTCCAGCAAACAAAAAGTGACTTGGCTTCAAAACAATGGGAGGGAGGGAGAAAAATAAGGGGAGAGGGTGCTACTGACAGATTTAGTCGAAGTCTATTCTTCTCTGGTATTTCTCAGAGTAGGGGTCAATGGTTTAAGTACAACAGGCTTGATTCATCGCCTGGATAGAGCAGATGGGGCAGATCGCCAGGCAGCGCCTTCCAAATAAAAGCGGCGGAGGGCAGCTTTAACTTTTCTCGAAAACCAAAGGGCCATTATAATAGAAAGTGGGACCTGACCCTGCTCAGCCTTCACTCCCATCTGCTCCGGAGAATTCTTCACGCAGCAGTTTGGGTCAGAAGGGCCACCTGAACCAGCCCTCTCCTCCTCTGCCAGTGGCCTGGAGATCCCTTACAGGAATTGGCAAACAGTCTTCCCACACAGGGGAGTAGAGTGATTGCCTAAGACCATAGAGTCCTGGTGTGTTGTCTTATACTTTCACATGGAACCCACATGATACTGCTGGATGAGGTGCTGCACCAGCAAATAACAAAAGATGCTCTTGGCTAAAAGAGATAGTCTAAGCATGGGACTAGAGAAACATAGACAGGGAAACACAAAGTAAGAGGGAGCTGATGTTGTTCAGCATTGTGGTCAGGAGCCAGTCGCCTGATTGCTGCTATGTGTGTATGTGTGTATGTGTATTGCAGGCATCATGACGCTTTCAAAGCAATGAATGAGGTAACTTTACAGACCTCTGCTGTGAGTTTCTCCCAAGCTTGAGCAAAAGGGTGAAAGTGCTTATCTGGAAGAGTAGTAAGTGGGCAGTAACTGTGGTTTCATGGGACAATTATATGCAAGGCTCAAATGGCAGTGCCGATAGGTCAAGTAGGAACTGACAGTGAAGATCCACGAAAATGGAAATAGGTAGTTTTATATCAGTTGCAATATAGGAACCAAGATGAGAACCAGAAGAGAGAAGCAAAAAGATACAGTCAAGCTGCAGTTTAAAAGAGTTATTTTTTCTTTTCTACTAGAAGTCAAAATGTATTTCAATGGCACTCAGATTTCCAAAATTTGACTGTGATACTTGCACAACTATTATCCAAGAATACTTTCCCTTCTCAAACCTGGAATAGACCCTAAGAAATCACCCAATGACATGATAGGTGAGTACCCAGAATTAACACACAAAGACAGATACTTCTTATTGACATTTTTAGCATCAGTGGTCTCGGAGCATCACCATTAGCCTACAGAGGAGTCTATGTTATGTAGCTTTTCTAGAATTTGAGAGACTCTGACTTTGAGCTACTTGCACCCATATTGTTCCCTAGGCTTTCCCAAAGCTTGAGTTATGAGTATGCACAGCTATAACAACATGCAGATCTGATGAAAGGGTATTGTACAGATTTCTATCCTACGTACGGAAAAGTGTGAATACATTTTCCCACATCTCTTTGGGGACATATATTGTCAGACAGATAGATTGACAGACAAATAGAAAAAAACGTTAAAAAACATTACAGTTACTTTATGTCCAGAATATACCACTGTTAGTAATCTGCATTCCCATAACAACATTTATTTTTTATTTGCCTTGCTGATTCATAACTTTTTCAGTTCTTTCATACCAACATCTGCTTGTTTCCCGAGTCTCTGAAGAAACACAGCATAAATGCCCTTCTTAAGTCCAACATCTACCATTGCCTTTGCTCTCAGCCATGAAGTTTCCTACACCAAAACAAAGCATTCTTCTGCTCGTGCTCAAGAGCTTTGCTCTGATACATCACAAGCTAGGCAGTTAGCTCCCACACAGTTCAGTGCTCTACTAATCCAAACGAAAACTAACTTGCCCGAGTTCAAAGGGATTCTAATTTGGAACTCCTTTTTACATGGTTGTCCTGGGTTCAGCTACAGC
>NW_009931994.1:0-26046 GCF_000696875.1 Nestor notabilis
CTTCCCTGAGACCTCCCCGCCAGCGGTGCCCTGCGCACCCAAACCGCGTGGGTCCGCGCCGCCTTTGGGGGTTTTCCACCCCCAAAATAACCGCGCTTGTGTGCGCGGTGTAAGCATCCTGCAAAGGTTGCCCCCGGGCTTCAACAAAGGATGCAGGTGTTCCCTTCTCCCACCCACCCCACCGCCACGAATCAGCTTCCTGGCGTTTTACTAACCCAACGGCACGTTTTGCCAAGGAGGAGCAGCAGGTCAGGTAGTTGAAGAACAGCCCCAAGGCGTCGGGTTGATGGTGCTGGCAGTGCAGATCTCTGAAGTGGTGGGGGGACCCGTGAGACGAGGGATGGGCAGTGTGTCGGCTGAAAGGGACAGTAGCCGCGAGAACTGCTTCAGGAGGTCAGCAAACAGGTCTGTAGAGCAAGCCTTGCTCTTATTAGTCTCGGACTTAGGTTAGTCCATCAAGTGAGAATAATCTGAGCCCAGGATCTTGGAAGGAGTCAAAGTGCTCTATCCGTTTCACCAGATGTTTTAGAGCTGTGGAACATAACTGGGCTTGAGGAGATCTGCCTGAAGTAAGAATAGAGAAGATTCAGTTAATCTTGGTAAAATCATAAAATTTTACAGTGCTTACATTAAAAAGTAGTCTTTTGTGATGTGTTCACTAATGATCCTGGTCCTTCCTAGTGGGCTGCTTTGAATAATTGTGGAAGGCAAGTGAGCTGGCTGAATTCTTGCTTTTGAAAACTGGAAATGACTTTGGACTCCTTCAGCAGATGCTCTGTCTTCTGAAGCTATTATAGTTTGCTGTGTCTTGGCAGTTACTGCTGAGATAATAGGCCATATTGGAGATGCACAGTTTATTAAGTGGTGAAGTTTCTGTAATCTGTTCTTCTAGGCACAACATAGGCTTTCCTGTGTACAGAAAAATTTTCAGGAATTTTATTTGCATACCTCCCAAGAAACCATGGGGCAGTAAACATTTTGCATCAAATCCGATTGAATTGCTTTTCCTGCTCTAGGAAGGGGTAACAGACCTGTAAAGTGACATCCTCTGGGGAAAAAAGAAAAAGGAGGTCTGGTTGTGTTGCTGTGTAGGGCAGTGACCATCTTCAGGTGATTATTCTGGGATGACAAGTGAAATATTGCAGTCCTACAGTGTGTGTGCTATATCAACATATTCAGGTGCTGTAATGAATCATGCTGTCTTTTCTCACAAGACTGAAGGTATTCGCTCAAAGACTTTTGGGCTGAACCCTTGTATCCACCTCCATTCTCATGCAAGGTCTAATTTGGAAATCTTCTCTAGCTGTTATGTGTTGCAGTAAAGGAGTTATAAGAGGTTTTTACAGTCCAGCCCCTGATAAAGCAGTATGCTGCCTTGATTACCCAGCCTTGGCTGGAGGAGGAAGTAGCCATAACAGCCACCTCAGGAAATAATTCAGTCTTTATTGGGAACAAATATAATTATATTAAGTAAACACTGTCAAAGATGAAATCTAAACAGAATATCTGGTTCATTAGCTAGATCAGCTGTTTACTTGTTGTCATGATATATATGAGAGAGGGTAACACATGCTGCTTCCTCATTTTCTGGGAAACAGTACTGTTATTACTAAATTCATGTCATGGTTTGGACTGCTTTCCTTCTCAGAAGCTGCTCAGGTGAGGTAGTCCTAGCTAAGTGCTGGTGAGCAGGCTCACTACTGGCAATGCTCCAGCATATTTCTGGGGAGCTGCCAGAGCCCAGGAATAGGTCCAGAGGTCAGGGCCCACGTATCCTGCATCCTGCTAGGAGAGGCAGTGCTGTCCCCGCAGGGTGAGCTTGTGTCTCAGGGTATGCTCCTTGCAACACCTGGAAACACACACTGTGATGGCACAGTGTCAGCATGTTGGAAGTAGGAGTTTAATTGTAACTGCTTGTCTGAAACAGCCTGGTGCGCACTGTGTTCAGTAGTACACATGTGCGTTTGCTCTGTTGCTAGCTGCCTGAAAGTTTGTTAAGCTAAAGATAACAGAGTAATTCTTCTTCCTATACAACACCCTCCTCCCTTTGCTTGCACTGAAAGCGGTAGCCAAGAGACATAGAATTCCCCTTCAAACCAGCTTAAAATAGAATTTAACTTTTTATAGCTAACCTCGGGGAGTACCTTTTTTCCTGTCTGCGCTGTAACCCTGGGCACTTTGTAATAACACTGAGGCATTAAAGAAAACAAAGATGAAAAGTTCTGCTGTGTTGTTCTTTTTATGTTTATTACCTTAAATCTTTTTCTGCATACAGCAGTAAACAAGAATTATTAATACTGAAGATCTTGTAGTAGTGTTATAATTATGTACCTTAAAAAAAATTATATTCTTCCTTCAAATATTGCATTATGGTTTTTTTCTACTAACTTTCAAATATTTCAGAGATTTGTTGGAAAGGAAGGACTAATATACAGAGAGTTTTTAAAAGAAAAAGTGAAAGTAGAGAAGTGGCTGTTTAGGGAGGAAATGAAAGAACACAGAGTTAATAACAGCAATACAGACAGTTGGAGATAAGACCTTCCTACCTGATAGAAGACTACCACAGATGTATGTGTTCACTGAAAGCATATTCAGAAGTTGGGGGAGCAAGGGGCTTCTACAGGTAACTCTACTGTGGAACTTTGTTTCTGCAAGGCATTATTTGAGGAAAAAGTGCTTGCAGGATTTGGATAGAGGCTAAGTATTTATTAGAAATTACCATTTCTAATGAATTGTCATTATCAGAAATTAGCACTAATAAATTATCATTATCAGAACTATCCAAAAGGAGTAAAATAATCCTTATTCTGAAGAGCTTTTAGTTTCCAATCTTATATAAATAGAAGCAATGAAAATATATTAAGGTCTGTTCTCAGAGTCTTTAGTAAGGACATCTGCTATATGATAGTAAGGATTACAAGGGTACCAAAGATTTAGACAGAGACACTCTTGTTTATGGCTATGAGAAAAAATTAAGTAGAACCATTGATTTGATTTATTATGTGCTTGCTGTGGAGTCTTTTGGATGTTTTCCAATACTTTCTTATCTTCTGGGTCAAAGGACCACGGTTTTGCAGCTAGGTTTGAATCTATTCATCGTAAGATTGCTGTAGGCACCCAGCTATAGTACTTGTTAGTCTCCAGTGAGATGTGTCGCTAATGACCAGCCTCAGAGGTACAGCTTTAAAATCTGGCATCACCAAGGAGTGGGATCTGTTTAGCCTACTTGGGGCGAAGTTGGAAGTACAGCTTTGCTTGCTCATAGTGTATGCAGCAGTACTATGAACAGTGGTTTCTCACTTCCTCTAATGCTCACTGGAGTGCTCCAAGAAACTGATAGAAATGACCCTATTCATTTGTCCATATGAAGGACAGCAAGTAAGAAACAGTATCCAGCATGTTCCTAGTCCCCTTCTGGAGCCTAGGAAAGTAGCAAAAGATTTGCTGGGAAGTGTGTGGTTGACCTTGCACAAGTCAGAAATGTGGTGGTGAGATTGCAAAGCCCACAAGGTAAATTCCCTGCTCTGATGTTTTTTCATGTGCAGTGAGGAACACTTCTGGAAATCTTGGCATGGGCTGCCTGGCCTCTTACCTGGGAATATGGTGCTTCAGGTTTGAAGCACTACAGGATTTGCAGTATTTCCCAACTTTAGCTAGCCCATAGCCACTGCATCTGAGCTGCCAGCTGTTAATTTGCCTTGCCACATACTGAAGGTGTTTAGTTTCCTGTGTCTGTAGGTGACATGTTCTTAATGGGCCTTTGTTTAGGGAGTATTTGTTTATCAGCAGTTCTCAGATTTTCTGGACTGGGTTCCCAGGGCTTTTTTGTGTGTGCATAAGTAATTGGGCAGCTCTCTTCCTCCTGCCACCTCTGGAAGTGTGCACGTCTCCTGTGCCAGGTGTGCCCTCAGTGGTCTGTAACTTAACAGGAGCTTTTGAGGCCACAGTCTCCCACCCTTAGACATTTATACCCTCATCTCCTGGTTAGCTGTCCTGGCTGCCAGATGGCAAAGAAGCCATACCGTAGTGAGCTTTATCCTTGGATTGGGAAGAGAGGCTCTGCTGAAGGCTCTAGTGCATGTGGTGATAATGGCATGTCCCTCTGGCTCAGGAAACCAGATGGTGGGCTTGCAGCTGGGGCTGTGGGCCCTCACCAACTGCCAAGTTTACACATAACAATTCCCACGTGGCCACTAGAAGGTGGAGAATTTATGGTGAGGAGGTGAAGGAGTTAGAGTTAAAAAAAGAAACAAAAGCTGAATGGACTTTTTCTGAGCTTTCTGGTGACACCCCTCCTCCCGCCCCTTTAGAGACCACTAATATCCTGTATGCTTTGGCTGGATTGTCACTGAGAACTTAATGACAAGTTGTAGACTGAACTTGAAGTGTTACTGTGGTTTAAATTAGATTCGTCTCAGTGGAAGTCGCAGTGAAAACTCTCCATTTTCCCTTAAGGAGTAAGGGCAGATGTGCTTAGAAACTGAGATGCAGGAATTTGAAGTTGATATCATAACTGGACGAAAGGTGGGAATCAGATGATAAATATGATGTAACAGAGAGAGCAGTGTTCAGCAGTGAAGGGATGTAAGTTGTCAGAGTTTGGTAAAACTGTGAGGCATTATAGTACACATGTGATGAAATAGCAAAATAATGTCTCTCTCCAGTTGCTTTGTATAGTTATCTGTATGTTGTTCACTTTTCTTTTTATTGGTTTGCCTTTCTATAATTGGGTGAGACCTAACACTAGGAGCACCATGTCAGTTCTGGCACGCTGGCATTACCTGAAAACTCAACGCAATCATTCATCATCTAGGTGTGAAAAGCTCCCTTCGGGTGCAGGGCTAGACATAAGCATGCCACCTTCTTCAGTCAAAGATGTGATAAATCACTACTACTTGTGTGACACTCAGCAGAAATTAACACCATGGCAGATTCAATGAGTTTGGTTTCAAATTTGTGTGCAAGGAGGAAGTGAGCTTGCTATAGCCATTGTAGAAAGTAAACATCATTTCCCCCTCTCCCCTGTATATTACTTTAGTCTTTAGTGTTGCTAGTCACAGTAATAGGCAAAATGTTTTGAGATATTAAATGCTAATTTTTTTAATGTGTGCTTTCATCTAAATTGGCTTTGAAAAAGCTTGTAAAAATAATCGATCACCCTTGGGAGAGTGTAAAAACCCCGGTCCCTGTCATATTAAAAGTGAAATTGTTTAACAAATGCTTCCAGTTACATTGCAAATAAATGACCACACAATAAATAATATGAAGAAATGAGGGGAGGTGGAGGGGAAAGCCTACATAATTCCCACAATTTATGTATACATACATATTAAAACTTTCCTGAACTGTCTTGTAATTAAGATCTCTTGTAATAAGTTAGGTAAAGAACTCATTGTTATCTCTAGACTATTAATTATGTAAATGTCTACTCCTCTAGAGAGAGCAATTTTGCAATGTCTGTGACAAGATTCCTTTGTCCTGTTCTAGCCCCAAGTGTTAACATTTGTGAGTAATGTAAAAGAACCGAAAAATCAACAATCTTAAGGCTGGTGTTTGCTTTTCAAGAATCCCATTGCAGGAGAAGGGAACATAAACCACCCAGAGAACCTTGGGCAGGATCCTCAGCACTCTTGGGTAAGGTTATGCAACAAAAAACTTAGTAATTGTGTCTGTTTGGAGGATGGCACAGGTAAAACTATTCCACTGTTGCTGTACCTAATGGAGAAAGCATAATAAGACCACAGAAATGAGGAAGGATCAACGCAACCGGTTGGACAGGTTGTCACTTGTTTAAGAAAACTCAGAACAGAAGTGGTGATTTGTGCTGCTTAGTGGCCAGCCCAATGGGGCATTAAAAATAACATGTAATGAAATCACTTTTTTTAAATAAAAATCTAGGTAATAGCTCTATTTTTAAGGAGGTGAATTAAAGTATGATGGCTAAGCTGACGTAGTACTAATTCTGGTGCTAGTAAATTTAGTTCTCGGAAGAAGCTCAGTGGGCCATCAGGCGGCCAGCTCTGAGAGAAGGCATGTCATATGCATAAGTATGTACATGGGATTTTTCACCACATGGCCAAACAGCATGCACCTTCCCTCACCCAAAGCTCAGCAGAGTTAAGATTGCTTGTATTGAGCTGACATTCCCTAATGAAAAATGACAGTATCTTTGTCCTATTTTTGTCGGATATTAAATCAGCATTACGGGAGACTGCCAAGTGGAAATAGGGCAGGATAAGCTGTTACATTAATAGGTTTGACTTCTACCTTGGGGAGGCGGGAGGGGGATGCTTTTTACAGAAACTAGGCCATATAATCTGAGAGAAGGATTCCAAGTCTGGTAACAGTTACATTTAATTACTAGATTTCCTCCATAAGTATGGAAAACAAAAGTCTACTGTGAACGATTAGTTTAAAAATAGCAATGTGCTGCTTAAAAGGCTGCCTCCTCCATCAGCTTTCTTTAATCTTTTTGTGAATTAAAGGAAATTTATCTTGTTTGAATCTGCCTTCAGCAGTCCACCTCCACCCCACAGTTCTCTAGATTTAGCTAAACACTGTCTTGGTGAGTGAAGTTTTCTCACCCCATCACCACCACCACCTTTCCCCTCCTCCTGTGATTAATAGCAATGCCAAGGTAATGTGTTCAGTAGGGAATATGGTGCCAGAACGGCCCAACACAAAGAAGAGCAATAAGCAGCCAGCAGCATGCATGTGTTTGAAACCTGTGATACTGTTAGGCTTGGATTTGGTGGTATTCTTGGCTTTCACCTAATACAGGCTGGGGAGGGGGGAGGAGAATTAAACTCAGTAAATTTCTGTAAACTTAAAACAAAGGTTAAATTTGTGCTTTACAGCAGATTTCTAGTCTAGGATTTATCAGTTTAATTGTAGCTTCCTTGAAAGAGCTTGCTAGGAAAGTATTTGGTTTTGTAGAAAAGGGGCATTTTTGTTGTTAATAATTGTAAAATGATATAGAGAAGGTGGCTTAGCATTTATATTCTACCTTTGTTTTTCAAATAATTACCCTTATTTGTGTCCCCCCTGCTTGGGACAGAACAGGTTTGAAGTGTTTGCTTACTTACAGGAATATTGAATTGGTAGGTCTGAAATTTAAAAAAAACAAATTCTTTTGCTTAAGGTGAGCTGGTTTTGAAATAGATTGGTGCTTTCCCAGGGATGCATTTTATAGCACAAAATTCCTATATTCTGAAAATCCATTGACTTCCTACATGGGAATAAAAATATTCTTACCAGTCTGCATATATAAATCATTATTAAAACAAAAATGGCTACTTTTTGTGATGAAGAGTTGATGCTTAAAAAAAGATTGTGTCAAGCAGGAATTAAGCATGCTTCTCCATGCATAAGCATGCTCTCTTGCAACTCATGGAACAAATTGCTGCTTTTTTTCCTCCTCTTTTATAATAAACTGTTTGTTGCTCTATGATGATTTGTATTTCTTTTAAGTTTTTCTTTTACCACGTCTTCTTGAATCCATCATTCTAATCACTGACTCCAGTCATGGGTTTTTTTATATTGGTCTGGCTTTCCTAAGCTGCAGCTTATTTTCCTTTGACTTCTTTGTGGAACGTTCAGTTGCAAATGGCAGCAGTTGGCACTGATGTGCACAAAACCCCTGAGCAGCAGGAGAGAATTGTGGGAGGGTATAAGGTAAAAACAGTATACCGGTTTACATGCTGTTTACATTTGGAAAACTTTCTTTACAGTTGAAGGTCTCAAAATCCAACTGTTAATGAAATTAAAGCATAAGCAGATGGTGCTCAGCTCACAAAGTTTCTTACTTATTTTGTTGTCTTTTAAAAAATTGGCAGTGAAAATGATTCAGCAAGAACTGTTCTCACTTAGGTGAATACAGCTGATTTTATCAATAAGGCAGAAAGTATTATGTTAAATAGCATGCTTTAGGAAAAAATACAATATTTTTAATGCAATTGCATATAGTTTTTTGCGTATTTTTGTCACAACTTGGGAATTAAAATTTGCTTTGGTTTTTAACCTGTAGTGAAAGATTTCCCTTTTAAGGATGACTGAAAAAACCCAAGGATTTCAACAGGATAGCATTTCAATAGGGCTGAAACATAGCAGCACCCCATTTTAGTTCTCAGATCCTGCCTTTATGGATTTGTGATAATTAAGCAATGCCTTTGTTTTGAGCTAATTAATAAGAATTCTAGATATATCTAAGAAAAAGGTATTCATTATTTTCAGTTGGCTGTAGAAAATGCATCATCTGCAACATTTTGAAGCAAACCCAAAAAAAGGAACCAAGCTACGTCTTAAAAACATCTGAGATAGTAACATCACAAGTTTTCTCACAACATATCTGTTGAGGAAGGAAGACCAAGAAAGACAATATTGAGATAATATGTTCTTCAGGGAAAATAAATTGTTTTCTGCATGCTTTAGTCTTGAAATAAGATTTGCTACACTCTCACTTAAATGAGCCCTTCAAGTCAGTTCTTCAAGGCTCATAATATGTGTCTTTTAAAAGCCATGCATGTGTCAGTGGTGCATTTATCATGCACCTTAGACTGCTTCACCTGCTCTGGCTCTGCTAATCCATCTCCCACAAGTGTTACTCTGACATACCAAAGCCTCTGAGAAGCTTTGAACAGCAGCTATGAAATATGTTGGGGTTTTCTCACCTCTTCCACATTTCCCACCCTTATTTCCCTCCCCTCTATGAAATATGTTCCTCCTCCACAGAACCAAGACCTTCACTAGTGAATAGCTTAAAACCAATATCACCTGCAGAAGTGGAAAAGGGTGGGAGAAGAGTTTTGTTGTTTGCTTCTTTTGATGGAGTATGAGATTCTACTGATTGCCTCTAAGTGTATCACCTGCCTCTGACCAGAGAGCTCTTAGCCAGCAGCTCTCAAGTTCAGAAGGATGGGTCTCCTGTGCCTCAGCTCCTGCTGGTGATGGAAAAGAATCTCATCCTGCATCTTTTATCACTTTTTGGAGATCCTGAGCTCCACATACTGATATTTCACTCAGTGTAATATCAGCATGTGGTGTGAGATTTACTGAGTGTGTAAAGTGGTCTTGAGTATTCTCTGTGGAGATGGTATTTCAGTCCTGGGTACCTGAAGTAAGACTGCAGATTAGTGTCTCGGATGCATTTGTGTGATCTCAGTGACTAAGAGTTGAAGACTCCTCATGTTTTCTGCCCCTCTCTGTGTTTTCCAATACCAATCTATTTGTCTTGACCACTTGCTTACTTTTTATTTATGTCAACAGTAGAAGACAGGTTAGCCTAACGAAGGCCAAAAAGTGTTGGATTGATAGCGAGGCTGTGAAGCGATTTGAGGGGGTTCAGGTGTTAGTTCCTTCAGAGTCACCAGCAGAAAAAACAGCCTCAAGAACAGCTATCCATGACTCTGGAATCTAGACTGGGAGAAGACTTTCATATCAAACCTGGAGCGAATGGTTACTCTTGCCCAGCTTTGGCAATGTATGATGAGACCCTTGAGTGCTCATATACAGCAGTGAATAGGTGTCTAAAGTGTCAGCACCATTGCCATGATTTCATGTAGAGAGATGGGGGGGTGAGGGATCTCTGTGAGGTAGAGTTGCAGTATTAGATAGCACACTTACCTTTTCCATGAATAGTCATGTCAGTCACCTCTTGGATTTAACAAGTTTTGCTCCCATTATTATCTTCTACCAAGGCTGGTGATGACAGGGGAGTTGTCAAGCTGTTGTGATAAAAGGGAGCAGACTGCTAGGATAGTTCATGTAGCCTTTAATCTTTGTGTATGCCTGAGGGGCCTTGGGAAAAGAGGATGGCAGGGAGCAGGCTGGATTAATTTTTCTGGATGAAATGGATATGTCCTGGGGGTTGGCCTACTTTAAAAATAATTAGAATTCTTTGAAATCTGCTGTCCTTGAGCACACTTCATCTGTCCTACGTCCCCTTTCTCTGATTCCTGTATGCCTAGATCTTGTGGTTGAGAGATGCTTCGTGCCTCTTTGGGAGGTGTTTGTTTCAGCAATATTTCCCAGGGGTGCATAATTTCTAAACCCAGGCTGACTTGCATATATTTGTGTGGTGAAATGTGTGCAGGGACTGCAGGTAATCAGAGGTACCTCATTATGGTTTTGCTTTTAAGCTGAGAACAGAGAGGCTGCTGGGCTTACAGTAAGGCGAGCAAGACTGATTTTCAGATCATAATTTTTCATAACATAATTTTCATAACATAATTTTTATATCTACTGGAAACAATAAGTTGTTTTCTTTCTTTTTCTTTTTTTCTTCTTTAAATCAGTCCTGTGTGTTTACTTCAGGTGATGAAGGTACGGCCACCACAAATCCATGTTACTGTAATGAGGTG
This sequence comes from Nestor notabilis, assembly GCF_000696875.1. Classification (NCBI taxonomy): domain Eukaryota; kingdom Metazoa; phylum Chordata; class Aves; order Psittaciformes; family Psittacidae; genus Nestor; species Nestor notabilis. The sequence goes on from NW_009931994.1 coordinate 10,359, forward strand.
CGTTGATCTTTGTTATTCCAGTTTCCTATTTGAGTCTTATCCTCAACTGAAGGATGAATACCTCACTTAAAGTTCCTTGTTCAGTCTTTGTGGGAATTTCAGGAGTTATTTGGGCTTATTCTCACAAACCACTGCTGAACAGCTTAGGAGCTTTCTTGCATTGCAGTAAGGTATTAAGTGATATGGAAATTGAAAGTAAGGAAGAAAGATAAATGATCAGACTACTTTTCTTGACTTTATCCTCTGTAATAGCTTGGGCAATCTATCTTCTAACAGGTTTGTCACAAGATATAAAATGCTACGGGTTTATAGGAAAAAAAAAAACCTGTTAATTTTAAACTCTACAATTCTTGTCTATGATTAGAGAAATCTTCACAGCCTCAAATGCTAAGCACCAAAGTTTTCAATGGTAGACTTGGCCAGTTAGCTTTGCTGCAAAGGAGAGGCAGCTTGAACAGGTTTTTGAACAGGTTTTATCTTGTATGGTATTTGCAAGAATTTAGTCTATAGTGATGACTTGTCAAAATACAGTTTGTAAGCTAATCCCAGCAATCCTAATTTTCAGGAATGGTTCACAGCTGTTAATTTCTAAGAAACAGGCAGAAATATCTATGAATTCAGGTTATGTAATAAACATAATATACAACTTAATATTACTGAATGCACAATATTGCAAGCAGAATTCATTATACTTTCTAGGCTGGTGCTTTAAAAGTACATTTTAATAGCTTAACTGAATAATCTTAACTGTGATGCATTAGAGTTGCATATCAGAAATAATTCTTATTGTCCTCCTTTTTTTCATTCTCAAACCTGAGGTTTCCTAAGTCCAGAGGAATATGCTTTTTTACATATTAATTAAAATTCATGGGCATTCATTTTTTAAGCCTAGTTTTACCAATGAGGAAGTTAAGGTCTCAGCTGAACTCTTAAATATTCCTGTACATAGCCGGCTTTCTGTAAGTCACTTTGACTTTACAAATGGAAACCTTCCAGCAGTGTATATTTAGGCAATCTATTCATAGTCTAACACCAAACCCCAACAACTTTCCTGCAGGAAGTCTATTTTCTCTTCTGTATGCCTTTGTTAATTTTGTCAGACCTTAATGTTGCCTAGCTGATTTATACTGTATCAGCTGTAGGACTCAAAGAAACTTTAAACGTATGAAAAAGACCAGATCTGCCAACTCTGATGTTCTATAACTAGTGCTGGTTTTATCCCAATGCTTCTTAACCTCTGTGATATTCATTTCCCTTCATACATTTTTGCTTTTAATGTTTCTTTGGTTTCTTTACTTACTTTGATTTGTTTTGTCTGTAGTCTGAAGAAATGTGTCCAGTGCAAGCCTGGCACATTCCCTAATACCTTTTCTTATTTAGCAGTAGTGGCATAAAAGATTGGATACAAGAGTGAGAAAATACTTATGCGGAAGGGAGCTTTGCCAGACATTTGTGTGCATTTTCTAAGGAAAGGGAGACCTAGAAATACATGCTCAAATCACCATGCTATGAAGAGTCACCATTTTTATGTATTTTTAATGAGAACTCTCTTGAGGGTTGGAGCTTTCCTGGAAAGAGAGAAATGCCCTCACCTAGGTCAAGGCAGCCACTGGTAGTGCAAATCTTCCTTCTCCTCCCATTAAGAACATGCAGCTGCCTCCTTAATTCTGCACTGAGAGAATCATACTGCTAAGAATATTTAACAGAAAATGTCCTTTTGTTTAGAGCATGACAGCGTTCCTCCATTGTCATTAACACTTACTGTGAGAAACACTGGAAGAACAGGCCTCCATGCCTTGGGAAGGGGACCAGCAGCCATTGCCCAGACCACCCAAAAAGAGTCATGTTTTGCTGTTACAGGCATTCCCTGCTTATGAACAGTTTGATTATTTCTAAAAGGGGGTCTGGGTGTGGTGGCTTGGAAAACCAAGCAAGCCTGCATATTTTTTCCTGGCGCTTTTAAGTGTATCATGAGTGTTTGGCCCTCAATTCAACTGGGACATAAGTGTGCTGTCTTTATGCCTCCCCTTCCTTAGCACAGCAAGTGGATTTCCTCCAAGGGAGAAGAAAGGTTGAGAGGTGCTGTGGGGTATTTTTCTTGGTTTGTTTTTGTTTAGTTGTGTTGTTTTGTTTTAAAGGTACAAAAGCATCAGACACTCTCTTGAGAGTCAGGCACCATGCAGGTACTTGTTCTGGTCCTGAGGAGGGCTCTGAGGAGGGCCAGAAACCACATAGGGGATGTAGGACTGCGGGGCCCTTGTCCCTCTGCTGCATGCCTATGTACCAGTAATGGTTTTAAACGGCCTGGGGAGGCAGCTGTGTTCTGTGTGTTTTGCTACTAGGGCACTCTCCTCCTTGTTTTTCAGCTACCCCTCACTTCCAGTAGCTTTTTGTTTTCCTTTTTTTTTCCCCCCATGTTCCTGTTTTGAACTCGCTCAGTACTGATGTTCACCCTGCATATGGATGCCAAAGTCATTTGGCTTGCCTGTACAGCTGGCTGCGGGGAGTCCTTGATCCCGCTTCTCAAGCGGGTGTGAAGGTGCTTGTATTGGCACACAAACAGGACAGAAATGTGTAAGGGAGAAGTAAACTGGTTATAGAAATGTATCCATCTTACTCTGTCACATCCGCTTGAAAAATCCAACACTTGTCAGACAGAGGTTTAAATCAAAAACAAATTAGTGAAGACAAAAATGTAAAGGCAGCTTGTCTGCAGTCATTAATTTTCTGCAAGAGCCAGGTGCATCTTGTAATTCGTATTCCTGGTATTCCACAGTTCACCTCAGAGCAGAGATGAAAAATATCACCTTCAGGTTTTATTGTGTATCTGCAATCTTGAGAAGATAAACGTCAGTGTAATACATCATAGTATTGACATTCAGAGGTCTTCCAAACTTTGCTTTTTAAATAAACCTTGGAAGTCAGCCTTGAGTCCCTTTACTCAGAAGTGTAGGCAAGTGATTTTTTTTTTTTCCCCATGTCTTATCTAAATCTGACTTCCTTTACAAATCTACAGTTGTCATGCTGTCAAGAATTATAGAATTGGAAATGCCATACTGAACAAAAGGAAAATATTCTGTTTCCAGGTAAAATACTGTGTCTGAAGTGACTTTTATTGCTTGTGGATTTCAGCTGCTCTCTGCTAAAGAGATGCACAGAGTTTCTGCATGGTAATGTTGAAATTGTTAAAACCAGAAAACTGCATACTAGCTTATTTTTAAGCTTATACATTTTTTAAAGGAAGCGAGTTGAAAAGTCAAGAGTTCCAGCTTTAATGATGTTAGAAAGGCTGTCCAAATTTCTTGCGTAAGATCATGGGATTATTCAAGCTGGAAGGGACCTGAGGAAGTCCCTAGTCTAACCTCTACTCCAAGCAGGGTCAGCTAGGTGGTCAGACAGGCTGCTCAGGGATTTGTACACCTTCACCTTGAACACCTACAAGGAGGGAGGGATACAGCACAACCGTTCTGCCTAACTTATCCCACTGTTCGACTGTTCTCATGGTGCAAGAGGTTTTTTTAATATCCAGTTGGGTATTGCCATCAGTTTCATCAAAGAACACATTGACTTCTGTTTATCACTATTCATGGTATTTTTAGTTTGCCATGAGACTTAAAACTATAAACTGTTTAATTGTAATTAAAGGGGGGGAATAGTGGGTTTTCTCATTGGGTTTTGCACTGGGTTTTGTTTGTTCTGCTTTTTTTATCTGTTTTAGTTTACTAGAAGTGTTTAGTGGGGTGGTAACTCAACCTGGTTTCATTTCTGGTTTTATTTTGACTTAGAAGATTTGTCCAAGTCTACATTGTATGATACTGTATTGAGAAAATGTTGATTTGGGTAACTCGCACAAGACAGTTTTAAACAGAGCATGTACCTTTTATGTTTTGCTATTGTCACTTTGTATGCAAGAGCTATTAAAGCACCTTAACCCAAAAGGCAACTGATTAATGACAGCAATAATATTGGCTTTCTTGACAATCACGTTGCATGTATTGTCTCTTACTGAAGAGGCTCGTCTGCATTGTTTTTACTTACCATTTTCTATATAACAGTTTTCTAGATAACAGTTTTGTTTACAATCCTGTCCTGGTACACTGGCCAGTTCATCCTTCTCTGGTATTTGAGGGCTCATGCACGTAGCTTCTCTTTCATACTGAAGATTGAAATACTGACATCTTTCTTCTTTTGCCGTTCTACCTCTTGGGATGCAGTTTTTCCCCAGCCAGACTTCACTATGAACTGCCTTATTGACTCTGCCTTCTCCAGCTGCTGGCCAGATTTTGCCGTGTTAGAGACAATAGACTATCTTTCTCAGGGACTGCAGAGGCTTTTGATACGAGTTGTCTGACAGGCTTTGACAAAGATGTCTTTGTCAGAAGTTAAAGTGCAAGGCTAGCACATAAAGATCTTAATTCAGTGAACTGCATTCAAATTTAAACACCCATTTAATGAACTGGATAGATCGTAAGTATGTTTTGCTAGTATCTTTTCTGTGTTAGATTCAGTAAGTGAAGGGCACAGTTTTCATAAATGCAGTTATTAGCAGCTCCATTTGAAGCCTTCAGGACCACGCATTCTTAGGGCTTGTGGAAATTACTCCAGCTGGGAACAGTGTTACTGGGGAGAGTATAACCTGATGAAAGGCTTGCCATTGTTTTGAGATCAATTTTTAACCAAAATTTTACATGGAGAATCTGAACTATCAAGAGTTGTGATTTCATAAGATAAATGTTTACAAGGAGCAAACAGTTATTGAAAAGATTACAGTGCTTCAGAGAAATGCCTCTTGCTACGCTGTTTGGGTGGTGGGAGTATTCTGTGGTTAGCCCTGGTGCTGAGAACATTCACGTCCTCTGTATGTGTGCTGTATGACAAATAATTTAAACAGTAGAATGCCACAGTCCAATTGCAAAGGAATTGCTGCACACGAGACGATGATGTTCATTTACATCTTCTCCAGACTTGTGGTCAGAAATGCCAGCCAGAATGTACCTGAGCTGGGAACACAAAAGTGAAATGAAAACTCTTCTGGATCCAGCAGGTGTAGGCAGGCTCCTTGGAAGATGTTCCAGGCTAAAGGCTTATCCTTAGTGCCATATTAAAAGAAAACAGTACGATGTTTGTTCCCAAAGATGGCTTTGACAGTATTTAGAACAGATAAGAAAATACTTTATCTCACCTCAACAATTAAGTAGAATATAACTAATTTATTGGCAAATACCACACAAATTTTCTTTAATATCCTACATAGAAAAAACACAGGAATGAAGGGTCAAGGAAAGATGAGGTTGAGAACACATAAGTGATTTCCCCTCACTTATTTAGTCAAGCAGTACACAAAGTAATTATGTAAATACTGTGAATTTCTGGAATCTTTTGGGAGTTCAGATGAAACTTTTGGAAATGGGTTTTTAGACAGTATGTGTAATTTTCATACAATGCAGTTTTTGGCTTCTGCTGACTGCTGCTTTGAAAAGGCTTTCAAAATGGTAGTGTTCATCAAGTTGTGAAATGCATTTAAAAAATAACATAAATAGGCTGTTGTAAAGCTTGAAAATGGTAATAGTATTTCAAGATAAACAGCAAGAAATATGAAATGAGATTGACATACGTGTCTAAAAATTGAGGCAGACAAGATGTAGCACAGAAACCTGCATCCGTTGATCAAGCTTGTCCGTCAGTGATAGATTTATTGTATTGTAAATGTCATTTACTCACTGACATATGTAAAATAAATGCATGATTTTTAAATAGCCATCTGTCTGAGATGATTGAGAAGCAAGGATGAAGTTCCTCTGCAGGCTTTAACCAGTGCAGTGTTCATGGCTGGCCAGGAAAGCTGTCCTCAGCCATTCAGAATATGAGGGTTGATGGTAACTTTTTCTCTTTCTGAGGCTTTTTCCCCTCTGGAGGGAAAAATAATAGAAATTGGATGTTTTCAATAGCAAATTTATGGATTATAAATTGTAACTCTTTGGTCTCTTAGTTCTTAAATTCAAAGCATGTGCTTGTTTTTACCTGCTTATCTCTACAGCATAAAATTTTATTACCTCAATTTTGATTGTTAAAGTCCAAAAGAAATGGCTTCATTTGTTTCTTTCTTCAGCCTACAGAGAACACTCCTAAAAGGGGGTTGGTCTCAGTAAAATGGAAAACCTTGCCCCTGATAGTCCACTGTGTAACACCAGTACACAGGAAAAGGAGAATAATCCTTCCTTTATGGAAGGAAATGAAGTTGGACAGAGGACTTCTAAGATAAGCCACAAGAATCTCAAATATCTGTATGAATAAACATGAGTTCTATTTTTAAGATCTCATTCAAACGTGCATAAAGTGAAGGATATTCCTGGAGTGAGACAGAACATGGAAGTGCAATGACTCAACTAGAAAGGTCACAAGCTTCATTTAATGTTGAAATGTAGTGACGAGAGCAAATTTTGTACTGTATCTCTTCAGTGATGCTGTGTTTTAAGCCTTTCACCTCTGAGAGCACAACTTCCCTGGGGAAAAAAAGATTGAAGAAGTTTTTGGGATGAAAAAGAGATGGCTTGTTGTTGCTGAACCATTAAGGGCTATGGGAGAAAGTTCTTAGCAATTGTAGCAATGCCTTGAGTGTAGGTGTAGGACTGGAGGAGATCAGCTGCTGGGCACAATAGACAAGGTGATGCTACTGAAGATCACAGAGTGCAGGACTGAAATGAGACAGTACCAGAGAGAAGGTCTTAGTGATAGAAATGTGTATTGTGGTAGTACTGCAGTGAAATGATTCATTCTCATGGCTGCTTTCTCTCTTTTTCTTCCATTTGATTGCAAAAACTGTTGGAATTGGTTGCCAGGCACTTGAATGCATGCGCACTGGCAGTAGTAGAATACTACTGTAGAAATTGTTAAGCTACATTGATCAACTTAGACTAAATTGACAATACATCAATGCAGCACTGATTTAATTTCAGGTAATCAGGATCACTTGCTCTTCATTTTCATTAATAGCTAAAGTTTAACAGTCAGCCATCTACAAGGAAGGAGGTTGTTTAAGCTTAGAGATGGGACCTGCTTTCCTATGTGAGTACAGTTTTACTAATTGGTGTGGTTGCTTGACTGAAACCGGGACACTAATGTACTTTACTAACAGAGTATCTGCTCTTCTGCTAGCCTTTAATTGGCAATATGAAAAAAGATAGTAAAGCTCAGATGAAAAATCAATGCATTTCTTTTTCTGAAGAAGGGACAAAATAGTCCAAGAGTCATCGATCAAGACCTGATATTTGGAAGCCCTTTTACATCTTTCAGTCAGCTCTGATGGAGATGATGTCTTAAGCAATTGTCTATTTCATTCTTAATTCTCATAATTTTTCTAGTCAAGTATTTGTAAGATCCCTCTAGAGAGAAAAATTGTGGACAGTTGTCTAATTATGGTATGTTCCTCTCTTTAGCTTGTACCCTGCGGAAGAACTTTGTGGGCCAGCAAGGTGTTCATTATTCAAGTTATTATGAAGCAATGTATTATGCCCCAAGTATGTTTCTGATTATTTTTATTGTAAATGTGTGAGAATAAATACCATTCTCTTCACTCCAGTTTGCTAGCCTCAACCTGAAAGTCTATTTTTCTATTAACAAGAAATGGATTTCAGTTTTATCAGGCTACATTAGAAAACTGTATGTTATGGTTGTGAGTTTTTTCTGTATTACATGATCCAAATGCGTGTCTCAGGAAAAGCTTAGAGTAGATGGAGAAAAGCATCTGATAATTGACTCTGAAGCCCTCTTATGCAAGTTGGAGGGCAGGGTTATGTTTCCCTTTTTTGTTGATGATTTTGACTGTTTCCTAGGTGTGTTGTGTGAGCCATTCAGCACTATTTTCAAAATCTGATTGAATGCATAGCACTGCTTCAAACCACATAGCCATGTGAAAATGTGGTACTCATAATCACTTGGACAAGGGAGACAGAAAAAAATCCTGAATTTTCTGCCATCTATTTCTGCAATGCATTTTTTAATTGCAATGCAGGGATTTCCTGATACTGAGCTTTTGTCTAGCAGAAAGGGTTGGAAAAACAATTTTGCTTCCGCCTTCTGCCCTTCTAAAACAGGGTAAGCCATGGTACCATCTTAATCAAAGCACTGTAAACAGAACTGGAAATTTGAGAGAAACTAAAAAAAGAACAGAAGGTTGCATTTGAACAAAATACATAGCAAATGTTTATAGAAATGAGAGATGATAATATTGATTAAAGCTAGCCAGAATTCTGAGCATTTGGAGACTTCCCACAGCCTTCATCTGCTTAAAACATTTTTCTGGGGTTTGCTGTGTCCTGAGGAGCCAGTTTGTTAGAAATGTATCAGTCCATCTACTGCTTTGCTCCTTCTGTGATACCTACAGCAGCTAGCACATCTGCTTAAGGAGCAAGTCACCTTGCTGAACCTTTGCACAGGCAGGTACCCCATGGATTGCGTCCAGGTTGAGAAATTGAAAAAGAATTATTTCCGTTAAGTTTCTTAAGAGAAAACAAAGTTTAACTTTCTAGGCAGTAAGAGTTGTCCTTTCTGTGAGTAGATGCAACTTGACATCTCCTAAGGCTTCTGGTGGAGTGTTGCTTCAACAAAAGGAGGAAAACTGAGAGCAGTTGAGTCCTTGAGAGTCTCTGCTTTCAAGAGTAGAGAAGAAACTACACTTTGTTTTTGAAAGAGAGGGGTTGGTGTTTGGTGGCATTTGCTTACCTGGGACAGTTTTTCACCCTGCTGCCATAGTAGAATAACTGTGTCCCAGGACTGGGTGCTTCTCATGCTCTTATTCCTCTTCATGGGTCTTGGCTGTTACCATAACAGTGATCTGAACAGCTGAATTACTATAAAACCCTTTAAATGACTCAATTTAGCATGAAGTGAGTCAACTGACATATGCATTTTTTTTAATTTTTTTTTTATTTGTGTTGAGTCTCATCTAAGGTATAGGAACCCATATGGTGCATTTGAGGGTAGACATCCCAAACAGGTGCTTCTTTGTTAGCTTGAAGGTCTGACTCACTGTAGTCTCTGCGAATGAATTACTGTGGATAATGCTCTACAGAAGTTTGCAGTTGAAATATCATGCTATGCACACGCTAATGGCAATGTAGGCTGCAGTGCATAGAAATCTGTCAATTGTGCAGAAGAAGAAGGAAGGTTATGGGCATTTGAAATGCAGTTGATAGCAGACTCATAATGTTGAACTGTAGTGTTTGGGTCAGCTGGTGGTTAATTAGACCAGTCTTAAGTACTTAACCTAAACTGACTTATCTTGTATGATGTACAGTATTTGCCTTTTCCTCAATTTGTGTCATGTTCCATTAAGAAGAGCAGGTCAGAATCAGTGCAGGCAAGAAAAGTGTATGGTCTCTTATGGTCTCTGGGTTCTTGGGGACCAGAGGAATTGTACTTTGCAACAGAGAAAGACACCTAATTAACAAGGAGCAAACACACCTGAAAAGATAGTGGTTTATGCTCTTTTATTTATGTTCTATTCCACTTGATTACTTTGACTTTCTTCTACTGAAACTGTTGGTGAGTTGCATCAAACTTGTAAATGATTCTTGACATTCTGAGTTAAACGTTTCTGAGATGACATTTCTGTCATCTTCGCTGTGCTGTCTGTAAGGAGAGGATCTAGGAGGCTCTGGATCATACTTCTGTCTTATCAAGGATCCTCTAACAACTTTTCTATTACTCTGCAGAAAGCAGCTGCAAATGTGGTTTGGGAGTTTTATTTTCACAGGCTACTAGTGCCAATATCTTTCTATTTCTAGGACATAGCAGAGACTAAAATACAACATCACCTTAAGTAATACTCAGCTTCGTTTATGATTCAGTTTAAGAAAATATGTGTTATTAGAAAATGATTGTAATCTTAACAATAAGAGGCTGTTTTGCCTGCTTTAAAACTAGCCTTACGTTACAAAGTTAAGCAGAGATTTCTTTAAATATCTATTTATTCAGGTGTTTATCTGAGTCATTCTATTTTAGATCTCCTTAATTACTATCTTGGATGAGATGGTGCTTTCCAGAGCCACAAGGAGAGGTGCATTGCTTGTGATTACCTCCACAAAGTCCTTGGACATCTCTTAAGTGGAGGCTTTGAGTGAAGTGGATCTCTGGCAAAGCTTCTTTCGTGTAGTATTACTATTGAACCACAGACGGGACCTGGGACAGTATGGGACCATAAACCATGAAGGTACCAGGAATGGAAGTATGGGATGTGTAAAAGCTGAGTAAGAGTTGAATCTTTGGCAACAAGGAAGTCAGAAGATTTAATAGCTGGTTTGATATTCCCCAAACACTGAATGCCAGTAATGCTGCTATTTTTTACAGTAATTTGTTCTGAAGCACTTGGAGTCTTTATTTTCCTTTGCTTTCAGTCAGGCAGAGTCTAATTGTGAAACTGCCTGTCGCACAGGAATTCGAAAAGTACTGCACCTTTCCTAAGGAGGCACCTTGTAAGATAGGTCAGGTACAGGCCATGTTCTCACTGTCCTGTTTGTACTCTTAAATCTCACTGAAGGCAAAAGAGACAGAGAAGTTTACAAGTTTTGGCTGGCCAATGGCATCCCCATCAAGAGACTGGGTCTGGCATGAAGTGCTCTGGCCAGGTCTTCTGGTAGTTTCTGCTTTTGATGAAGGTCACTGAACTTTGTTAAGTAAAGGAAGTCGCTTGGTCTGGACCAGATGCATATAAGTGTGACTATTGCATTTATGGAAGATTGAGATACCTCCAGGAGGAGGGACATGTACAGCAGGAGGTTGTGGGAGAGCAGAGATGTTAGAAAAGGGAGTGGAGGAGCAAGGATGGGGTGGGTAAAGCAATACAAGCTGAAACAGCACTTACAGCAGGATTGCATTGTTCTGCAGGAGTTTAAGTGCTATGTGTGCCCCAAGACCAAAGAGGATGACAGAAGCATCGTTAGCTCAGACAAGTTCCTTTTACAAGTGAAAGATGATATCACAACAGAACCATTTCATTTAAATGGGATGCTTAGATGGCTATCATACTGACTAAATATCTAAACACGTGGATATCTAGCTTTAAACGAGATACTCCACAGGTAAATAGGTAAAACTCAGGATTTATGGTGTTCCCCTCTGTTAGGCGAACAGCTGGGAAATCATGTTATTTCAACTGAAAATAAGTATTCTTGCATTGTTAGAAATTTGAATATGGGAATTATATTTACAGACAAGACAGAAAAAGGAAGGAGAAGGGGCAGAGACGGTCTCCGTATGACTTTTTACCTGAAGGCTTCCATAGCTTAATACAATTTTGTACGCGATGACCTTGTGAGATGTCTGCAGACCATGGCAGTATGCAGCAATAGCCTGAAGTCACTGTCTTAGATGAATGCTTTTGCTGTGGTGAACTAGACAGGATCTTTACAAAAATCTAAGAAGACAAGAAGAGCTAGTTGGTCTTTTTGCCTAGGGAACTCTTAACAGCAACCATTTAAAAAAGGTTGAGAAACTGAACCTTCCTCTGGTTTTCTCCCACCCACAAGTTCAAACAGCAGCAGAGATGACCACAGATGTTAGTATTGTTAGTTTTTAGACTCATTACTAGGTAACAAGAAGTTGTTTTACGATTTTTTGCAATCAGTGAGAGACACTTGCGTATATTAGTGCAAGTCACTTGGAACTTGAATGCTAAAATCTGCCAAACTCTGTCATAATAGCAAAATATTGAGCTGTTTCCAAACTCACATTTTTACAGTTTCTCTCCCTTATTATGTGCCCTTTTTATTTTTGATCATGCCAGTTGCTTTTCTATAAGCAATGGAAAACTATTGAAAACTAAGTTACTTGTGTAACTGTAGAAATGTAAATACCAGCGACTGTCCTGTTCTGCCTTACCAAGAATGAGTGGGGGAAAGGGATTTTTCTTAATGTTGCTGACTTGTTTTATTACAGGTATCTATCCCTGGCAAAACAGTTCCCTCCTCGAGTTCCCTTTTGAGGACCTACTTGGGAACTGAGAAAGCAGGCAAGAAAAAGCAAGCTGGATAAAGGATGATGCAGGATAATAAGTAGTGCATCACATCAATCACCTTGACAGATCCTATGAAATCTAGAAAGCAGGTGAAGGGAGAAGTTGCCTTGCTTTTTTAAATTAAAAAAAACGAAACGTGGGGTTTTTGGTTTTTTTTTTTCATTTCTGAAATGTAGGTGGGAGTACAGTACACAGCAGTATAAACCTATTGCTGAACACTCATTTTTACAAAGCTGTTTGTGGCCCTTGCACGTTAGTTACGCTTCAGAGTTATGTTGGGTTTTTTTTAACAAATAGAACATATATAGATAGATGTAAATTATGCATATAATTTCATACTTGCTTGTTTTAGACCATCAAAGGTGTTTTTAATTGTTTTGATTGAGTTTCGTCTTGGGTCATAAGCAGATTCTGACCAGGTCTTGTGTTGAGCACTCCAAAAAGCAGACTAATGTGGTGGTTGTATGGTAGGATTGCTTGTTCTTTGGAGACTGCAGACAGTTAGTTCTGCCTACCAAAACTTACTCTGGGTTGGTACAAGACAACTTACATAGCTTTAGCACTTACATGTATGATTTAGGTCTGTTTAAGTAAGCTTTGTTTCCCCTAGAATATTTAACAGAGAAAAAATCTACAATGGAGACAAAGCATTGGTGTATAGTGCACTTTAATGTTGTCGGTATATCTGTCAAAATTGAGGGCAACTATCAACATAAGAACATAACTTAGACATTTTTCTGGAAATGCTGCTGACAAGTACCATCAACAGGATGGTTTTTTACTTGGGTTGCACAAAGCATGCAATTACAGTGATTTAGCAATCTGTTATTTTTACAAACGTATTTTTAAACTTCAAAAGTTTTCTATAACTTAGTATGAAATTATATTTCTGTGTTTCTGCAGTTCTGAGTTTACACGTTTTAAAAGTCACTGTAGGAGCTACTGAGCATATAGGTATGCATTGCATCACCTTTAAAGTGCCTGTGAAATACACTGAGAGAAGAAGCCGAAACAGGGGAGAGAGAGAGTTTTGCCCAGGCACTGTGGCAGCGAATGCACCTTTTGAGCACCCTTTTCAAGCCCCCTTTTGAGCCAGGTGGTTTGAATATTTGACAGAAGAGTTCTTCTGGTCCAACTTCTGCCCTAATTTGAGTCAATGTGATTGTCTTGTGGATGGAATTGTTCTGATGGAAAGTTAGAGGCAGTGTTGCATGTGGTGCTTGAAAGAGTCTTATATGCAAAATATTGTGATGATTACAAAGGGGGTTTAATTATTTATTTATTTTCTGAAGTGATGGCAATTGTGCCATAGATCTTCATCTTTTTTGAGTAGTTGTGTGTTTATATTTGTGTGTGCTTTTGGTTTCGCTTTCCCTTCTTCAGCTGGTCCTGCTGTAGGCAGAACTTCTGATTGCTTGGATGGACACTACCATAGGTGGTGGAAGTGAAAGGTGTGTGATCATAGCGACTCCTTTTGACATTCAGCCAACTGTGTAGTGGGAATCATTGCTTGTTTTATTTATTCTGAAGTTAGTGGGCATTTAGAGTGAAAGCTATTCAGAAATACACTGTGGATGTGTTGATTTTCCCTTTTGTCTGTGTTTAATCTTCTATACTGAAAAGTGTTCCAGTTTTTTGATCATGAGAGTGTTGTGGAGTTTTTCTCTATCACATGGCACAAAAATAGTTGCATGACTGAGTAGTTTGGTGTGGCACTTTATTTTTTCCATTTATGCCCTGAACTGTAACCTGGTAAGACCCACACACTAATGATTCAAAGCAAACCAAAATATACTAGATGTTGGGGTTTTTTCTCTCTTCTGTTAGCTGGCAGAGCAGAATCATGCTAGAAGCTTGGCTAAGAACAGGTGTTATTTTAGTATCTTCCCCCCATGAGCCTAGTTAATAAGGAAATCTGTGAATCCAGTTTGTAGCCCTTTTTCTTCTATTTATTTTTTTCCTTTTAACAAGGTGACTGAATAAATCGAAACAACCCCTTCCTATTTACTCAAATAATTGAAAATGCTAGGCTCTGTATCATTTCTCTCAAGTGACCTTTTTTCTCCAATAAACTGTAAGTGTGGCTACATTAAGTCGAGGCAAACCAACCAGAATACTTTAAATATGTTGAAATCCTCACTAAACTGATAGCTGTGTGGTCTCCATCAGAGTATCTGTGGCAGAGGCTCTATTGAAAATGATGCTTTTTTGAATAGAAGAGGAACTTGCATCAGGGGAGCTCTAAGAGCTATTGATTTATCCTTAGTTAAAAGTCCTTGAATGCTTCCCTATGGTAGAAGAACATATACTGTATTTGCCTTTCATGGGAAATGCAGTGGTGTTGATGCAGCTGAGAATTAGGAAGGGTAAAAGGTGGACTGAAGAAATAGAAGTACATAGGGAGTGACCTCCTAGGCTACTAAAATATTAAACTGTTAGTTTTCATAGGTTTTTTTTCTGGAACACCAGAATACTGCTATGCTCAGAGTCTGTCTTTAATCAGCTGGTATGAACATATCTATTCTGAGAGTGCGAGGTTTTTTTAATTTCCTTTTGTATCCTTGGGTAATTAGAATACTACTGGATTCTACTTAAGTATTCCCCTTTTCAGTTTTTGTGCATCACTGATTTTTGTCTAGATGAGCAAGTTGCTAGTGCCTTCGAATTAGCAAACTTCTTTCAGTATGATAATCTTTCATTTTAGAAATGAAGCAAATCCACTTTTTTAACGTCAATTTGAACTTCAGACATTATTTCATGGGGAGTTTTAGGGAGTTGCCAGTCTTGAACTGGTTGACTGGAGAAAAGCAGATTATGCAACTTCACATGCACAGTTTTACTGCCAGCTGTAACTCAAACCCTCCTACCAGTTGATCAGTCTTGCAGACCTATGAGAACCTCTCCCAGTTTTTCCTTTTACTTTGTATAATTTAGAAACATGTTTCCAAACATGTTATGTTTTATATGCCTTTAATTACATTCCTCTCTTTTGCAAAAAGGAAAAACCTAATTTGGAAAAAAAAAAATAAAAAAAAAATTCTACTCCAAATACTTTTTTTTAAAATACAAGTCACTGTTTCCAAAACTCCCATTGCAATGACTCATACATAATGCCCTAAGGAGTGAAAAGAACATTTAAAAAAATAAAGAAATACGAACTAAACTGGAGCTAGAAAAGCTGGCAGGAAATCCTAGATGTAGCCCTACAGAAAAAAAAGCAAAACCAATGATTTGTGGAAAAATCATTTTTCTATGTGTCCTTTATAAAGATGTAATGAGATTTTTGTTGATGATGTTTGTCTTCAGATATGAGAGCATTCACAGATTTCTTGCTTCTCTGCCCTCATTTTTGGACAACCTAAAATTGCAGTTCAGATATATGTTGTGCTCACTTCTTCTGGGCATTCCCTTCACCTTGATGTAATTGATTTGTCTCTTACAAGTTTTTCAAATAATTTTAAGACTTGTTTTTGGAAACCTTTTAAAAGCTTTGGTTTTCTTGGTTTTTTTGTGGTGTTTTTTTTTTAATATACATGTCTTCCAGTTTGACTGTCATCGTATGAATCTTTTAGAAGTTTGATACTAAATTTTTAGCAGAGCCAAGCTTCTAATCAGTGAGACACACTGATTAAAAATTATTTTAGGGGGTTTCATATATACATATATATATATATA
>NW_009931995.1:0-2293 GCF_000696875.1 Nestor notabilis
CCCCTTTCCTCTGTAGCTGTGTAGGGGCTGTAAATCCCTGGGGCAAAGGCTGCGGGATTGATCTGTGGGGTTTGGTCAGTGTTTGGGGACCCTTTCCCAGCCCCAGGATCCAACCCAGGGAGTTTGTGTCTGCACAGGCGGGACACGGGGATGTCCCATCAGTCTGGTGTCCCCAAAGATGAGGGAAGGAAAGAGTAATGGGCTTAACTCCCTTCTGGATAGGAGCTGGGTCTGGATAGTAAACAAGCCAGGAGCTGACTAATGAGTAGTCCTGCTCCTGAGCCACCTGTAGCAGCCCAGCAGATGCAGGAACATCCCTTTCCGTCAGCCATCACCACCAAAATCAGTCCCTTTCCTTCAACACGGTTCACCTGTGGAGACCCTGCCCATGGCCAGGCTTCATGGAGACCCCAGGGAGTGGATAAATTGGTCTCTCAGCCCCCCACGTCCATCTCCAGGTCTGTTGACCAGCCGCTTCCATCACACCAAGTAGTTTTCCCAGTTTCCCAGCACAGTGATCCCTGCAGTGATCGGTTGTTCGGGTCCAAATTCAGGTCTGATGGGGATAACTCTGCACTGGAGCTGCTCATCCTCAGCAGTGTTCGGTTGGTTGGGTATGGGGCTGTTCGAGGAGCCCTTGAAGCTGGGGAGCAGTTGGGATTTGAGGTTGTGCTTTGACTCTGCCATCTCAGCCTGCTTCATCCTCTCCCTCGGGGCTTCATCCAGCTTCTCCGCTCCTAATAATAAAGCAGCAGTTTTAATTCCAGCCCTGCTTAGACGGGGCTGGACCTTGGGAATTGCTCAACTTTGGAGCTCCAACTGCTCAGCATCACTCCTGTTTCGCCCCTTGCTTGGTTTTGGTTGCCAGGCTGGCAAAGGGTTAAGGCATTCTGGATGCTGCACTGGGACACAACCCTCCCGGAGCTCACAGCAGAGTTTGCAATGGAGTAATCTGAGTTTTTAAGCACCAGGCATCTAAATGGCGGTGGGAATTGCTCTCCCTGTAGCATAAAGCTGGTCTCTGATAGCTCAAAAGGGCAGGAAAAAGTGTATTGCATCTCCTTCAACCAGCATCTTCTGCAAGCAGCGGGGCACCCCATGGTCTACCCCCTGCTATAAATAAGGTGCTGTGGTTGGGGTAAGTGTGTGACATAGTTATCCAGCAGTTTCCAGTCATTTTGGCTCTCATTTTATCATCCTTTCTCTGTCCCCAAGAGCAGTATCTTTGTGTTATCTCTCAGGGTATCTCTCAAAGGCTTCCTTCCCATCAAAGATCTGGTTTGGGATGGAGAGCAATAGCGTGTTTGAGTAGTAAGAAGCAAACTTCAACCAGCAGTAAAACAATTCAAGCCACCTGCTGTGTTTGCGTGTCTTTTGTTCCTGCAACACAAATGCAGGGAGAAGCTGG
The DNA here is from genome assembly GCF_000696875.1 of Nestor notabilis. Classification (NCBI taxonomy): domain Eukaryota; kingdom Metazoa; phylum Chordata; class Aves; order Psittaciformes; family Psittacidae; genus Nestor; species Nestor notabilis. The sequence continues at coordinate 1,409 of NW_009931995.1, forward strand.
TTCCTTTTAACCCAGGAGACCAAAAGCTTCTTGCTTCTCCTTAAGTACCTCCATTTGGGGGGCTAAAAGCACTGATGGCTTGTTCTTGCTGGTGGTGAGACCCTAGAGAGCTGCCAAGGAGATGCCCAAGGAGCAAAAAAGGCTGAGTCAGAGGAAAGTGTATGTATATAGTGACTTATCTTCCCATAAGCACACTTGAATTGCCAAATCTTCATTAAGAGTCCCAAACATTGTTTGTATTCCCAGTTATTTCCCTGCTCAAGTAGAAGGTAGTCACCACAAGATGTGTTCGAGCATTGTGAGTTATGATCAGTGCCACGCTGTTAGGAAAAGGCTATTAATGCTTTACTTCTAACCAGTCTGAGCCTCATAGCTCACCTAATTTAGATAACAAGAGCTTAATTCTACCTCCATCAGCACCCATGTAAACCAGGAGGAAATGATGAAGACCCAGACATGAAATTGGGGAGGTTTAACCATTCTTCTGGCTTGATGCCTGCAGGAGATGGGTATTTGGGGGGGGCATTAGCAGCAGGATGGTGCTGAGCAATAGCAACTGTGAGCAGGAGGTTGCGGAGGGCATGGCAGTGATTAGGAAAAGCCTGTTTATATGGAAATGGGTGCGAGGCCCCAGGCTGGACACAAGGGATAACTTGTGGAGCATCCAAAAGTGCTTGAGGGGGAAGAGAAAAGGCTTGTGAGCATCACTAGCAGAGCTGAGTGGGGGGTTGAGTGTGGGAAGCTGAGGCAGGACACGGGGCAGGGGCTAATCCCTTTGGCATGCAGCAGAAAGGGCGTCTGGGCTGAGCACCTGCAGCACAGGCTGCACTTGCAGAGATGCTCTGCGAGGTTCCAGGGATGTTTGCTGAGACATCGGCAATACCG
>NW_009931995.1:2324-8220 GCF_000696875.1 Nestor notabilis
CAGAATGGGATTCCTGTGGTGGGATTTCTCCAGTCTCTTGGGTGTGGATGAGATGAGTTTCCAAGCTTTCCTCTGCAAACATGATGGCTACGATCCCTCTTCTTTTCCCCCTTGTACTTGTGAGCAAGGAGTCTGCAATTCCTTGCTCCAGGAGCTAGTAATGACTCAGGACCAGGGTAAAATCTGATTAAACTGGGATTCCTCACTGGAATTCTGTGTTTTCCAGGCAGAATGATGAGGTTTTAGGTGTGTTGCTGCTATCTCTTCCAAGACCAGATGGGAGTTCGGGTTCTGCTGTCAGCTGTCCCAAACCCAGATTGACCACCAAAGTGACTTTGGTAGTAAAGCAAAAGCCACCCTGAAGCCTCAAGTCCCCTCGTATCCAGCTCCTAGGCTCACCTTAGGGTATTTTGCAGCTTGAGTGGGCAAATTCCCTTAATCCCTGCACAAAAGCAGCCCAGGAGCAGTTGCAAACCACCCCGGGATGCTTGCAGGGTGAGGTTTTGCTTTGTGTCCACCCCTGCTTGCAAAGAGGTTACAGCGGTGCTGTGTGTGCCTCAGTTTCCCTTGCCCTGAAATGGAGCCCCTGGTGGCTCAGCCCCAAATACCCAGTGAAGAAGGGAAAACCAGGCAGAAAGGGGATGCGGCAGCGAGCTGGCAACTGTCCCCTCATCCCCCCTTTTCCCTTGGCTGCTGCCCATGCTTTTTGTAAGGGAATTCTTGGCTCGGGCTCCAAAGCACAGGAGGAGGCTGGCAGGGTGGCTGCTGCCGCTGTGGGTATCCGAGAGACAGGCTGGGATGTGTTTTTACCAGTTGTTTGTTAAGAGCCCTCACATCTGACCCTGTGTTTTCCTCCTTCCATCTGTCCACGCTCCAGAGATCTCAGCGTTCCCGTTCTGTTGGGGTCGGTTTAGTTCCTCTACAGAAATTCCAGCTTCTAGGAGGAAAGGAGGGAAAAACCCAACCCCACCAAGCCAACAACCCTGTGAACAGACAAACCTGCAGCGTGAGGCTGAGCATTCATCTCCACAAGCGTGGTGGAGGGAGGAGAGATGCTCTGGGGTGTTGCACGGGTGCTCCCTGCCGCCCTGCGCTGGATGTTAGACCATAATGTGCATACCACAATAACAGTTGGTGTCTGTGGAAGAGCAGTTTCTCCCTCCCATAATCATTAGAGTTTAACCCCCCCCAACGGAACAGTTGCAGACTTCAGCTCCAAGTGGTTCCCATGAAGGAGAACGTAAGCAGAGATTTTGCAAGCGCTTGTACCAGAAAGCAGAATCCTTCACCATTATGAGGCTAAAACCAACCACTTCAGTTCCCCGTGCTCTGATTTACGTTCATTTGTTCCACTAACCCTCTGCATGTGCTGTTTGCTGCTGGCAGCCTCGTGGCAGGGCAATGCTGGTGGCTCCTAGGAGCAGCGATGCCGTGGCAGGAGGTATATCAGAGCTCTGTAGTGCAGGTTGCCACACAAAAGGCATCCCCTCTCTTCCTTTTAGGGGGGGAATGAGTGGAATTTGCTCTTCTTGGGACCAGAGGGAGCCAAGGATTGCAGCTGGGGAGAAAAGAGGTTTTGGGGGCATCACAAGGCACTGGGCAATGCTCGTGCCTGGCTATGAAAGCAGCACACGGAGCAGAGGAGGGATGTTCCTGTGATCCTTTCTTGGTGCCTTGTCCCCCCACAGAACACATAAAGGGCTGGTTTCCAGCTGTATTTACCAGCTGGACAGAAATCCTGCCGGGATCTCCCGGGATGCTGGTTGGAAATAGCAAGGAGGTAGAAATGAGTCCATTGGCACACCTGGGCTCCCCAAACCTGACCCACAACCGATCTGATACCCACATCCTTGATGCTGGAAGGACACCCTGGAGAAGGCAGCGTTCCTTCCTGGGTGGCTTATCAAGCCAAAGGAGGATAGGACAAGCAGGATTCAACTCGGTTGTTGGCCAAAAGCCTCTCCTGAGCCCTGGGGATGTTGTACTTTGCTTTTGGCTCCAGCTCCAAGCCCTTGGCCAAGCCAAGGCAATGCAGGTGGGTTGCTGTTCTCCCCAGAGCCATCAGGGTCCATCCAAAACCCAACCAACTCCTGCATGGTGTGGGACTGGGTATGAATAGACACCAGATGGTGGAACAAGTGAATTTGACCTTTTAAATCTGCACTAAAGAGCTGTTTGTTCAGTTTGCTTTCCAGATTTAGTCCCTGCAGTCCTGCTGCTGAAAGAGTTTCTTGGCTGGGTGTAACCCTGAGGATATCCCAGGGAATTTGGGGTAGGGACTGAGAGCTCCCAGGTAAAAACTACTGGGATGGAGAGAAACCTGTAATAGGTTAGGAAAGGATGCGGCAGGATTTGCTCCCTTGGGAATAAGGGATGATCCCACGATAGTGTCCTGTGCTCTGCTGATGGAGCATGAATCGGTTTGTGTTTGTCCCTGCCCATGGCAGGGGGTTGGAATTAGATGATCTTAAGGTCCTTTCCGACCCAAACCATTCTGTGATGCACAGCTCTGGCACAGAGCATCCTTCTAGGATGCGATTTTTAAGAAGGCTTTGTGATATTTTTAGGGAGATTCCCGATGGATTCTCCCCATGCGGTAAACAATTCCCTTGGAGCAACCACTCCTCGGGATCTCGCCTGGGTTTCTTGCCTTGGTGGTGACTTCTCCATGACATTTGTTGCATGCTTTGGGCTGGGACATGAGTCACGTCGTGGAGATGTGGCCAGTCTAAATAAACCCGTCTATTCAGTGCTCCCTGCCCTCGGATAATGAGCCGGGGAGGATTTGGGATACATCCGGCTGAAGCAAAACATCTGTTTGCATGGAGCTGCCAGCGACGGGATCGAGTGTGGCAGAAGGCTCTAAAATAGCCACGAGGGCTCTGGTGCAGCAAAGATGTTATTGCTTATGGGGGGGTTCTCCCTAAAACCCTCCCTTGTTTGCTAAGAAAAGGGCATTTTTGTGCCCAGCAGCCTCGCGGTGGATGCTGCACAGAGCAGGGAACGTGTGTTCTGGGTGCAACCCAATAGTAGAGGGCTTCCAGTTTAAGTAGTGGCGCTGAAGTGAGAGCAGGGGGTGTAATTCGTCTGGGGAGGAGAGGAGCCACTTTCTCTTTCCCAATACTGCATTGTGTAATAGCTGCATTTCTTTCTCCTGACTCCGAGGCTGGGAATGGGTGCCAAGCAGAGGAGGAATCTCGATGCTCTGATAAGATGTTTACATCAGCCTAAACATCACTGGCGCTTTTGACATATTAAGTAACCTCTGGTCGACCCAGTGGCCTGGGAAGGGGATGCTGCTGGGACAAGACTTGGATGGCAAAGGGTTTCAGCCGTGGTTTGTCACTGGGGGTGTTGGGTTCAGGGAGTTTTACGGTGATGCGAGGCAGGTTTTGCACCGGCGAGGTGGGGTGTGTGAGGTAATCCCTGCCCTGGGGCAGTGAGGGCAAGGTTAATGCTTTTGGAATATGCAAGAGCATGAAAATGTGAGGTTTTCCTGAGGGATTGCTGGGTGCAAAGAGTTCACCGTAGGTCAAACAGTGGCTGAGGAATGGGACACAGGGGTGGGTTTGTCCTGCCCGTCCTTCCCACTGGCACAAGGTGTAAAGCATCATGTAGAACTTTCAGTGCCTAAAGGGGCTACAAGAAACATGGAGAGGGGCTGTGGACAAGGGGAATGGCTTTAACCCCATCCCTGGCAGTGCTCAAGGCCAGGTTGGACACAGGGGCTTGGAGCAACCTGCTCTAGTGGAAGGTGTCCCTCCCCATGGCAGGGGGTTGGAGCTGGAGGAGCTTTAAGGTCCCTTCCAGCCCAAACCATTCTATGTATGAAGAAGCAGCACTTAGTCCATCAACCCAGGTGGCTCCCTGGATGTGGTTGGTTGATGAATGAGGTTGTTTCCTCCCACCCTAACCAAGACCAGAGCCCCACAGCAGAGGTTTCACCCAGGCTTTGCCTGCCCCGTTCTTTCCCCACAGAACCACGTCCTGACGCTGATGTCCATGGCAGCTCGCATCTACAAGCACCCCAGCCTGAAGAACTCCATCAGCCTGGTGGTGGTGAAGGTGCTGGTGGTGGATGAGGAGGCAGCAGGGCCGGAGGTGTCCGACAACGGGGGGCTCACCCTGCGCAACTTCTGTAGCTGGCAGCAAAGGTTCAACCCCCCGAGTGACCGGCACCCGGAGCACTATGACACTGCCATCCTGCTGACCAGACAGGTCATCCCTTGGGATGCTTTGGTTGGGGTGGGAAGGGAAGAGGAGGAAGAGGAGGGATCCCCCCTCCAAGCTTGCAGCACTCGTGGGGTGGTTGTCATTGGGTGCAGACCATGTCTGCCTGGAGATGATGGGGTTGCTGAAGGTGGGACACCTTCACCCCTGAGTTATCCCTCTCGCTGCTGCTCCCAAACAGGACTTCTGTGGACAGCAGAGCTGTGACACGCTGGGAGTGGCGGATATCGGCACCATGTGCGACCGCAACAAAAGCTGCTCCGTGATCGAGGATGAAGGTCTGCAAGCAGCTTACACCCTGGCCCATGAACTGGGTAATGCATCTCTTCCCAAAGAGGGCTCTGCCAGGCGGGGATGTAGCACAGCCCAGCACCAGCATCACCCCGCTGGGTACCACCAGCCAAGCGCTGGGGAGCCTCTGGCACCAGCAGAAGCTGGTTTGCACCAGCAAAAGCACTTAGAAGTGCCTGAATTGGTGCAAATTGGTGCTCGGGGGCTCCCAGCACAAGAGGGATGTGGAGCTGTTGGAGTGAGGCCAGAGGAGGCCCCGGAGCTGCTGCGAGGGCTGGAGCAGCTCTGCTCTGGAGCCAGGCTGAGAGAGCTGGGCTGGGGCAGCTCGAGAAGAGAAGGCTCCTGAAGGGGACACCTTAGAGCAGCTCCAGGGCCTAAAGGGGCTCCAGGAATCCTGGAGCTATTGCAGCAATAGGAGCTGCTCGTTATCTTCTAGATGCTCTCAGATGCCCATTCACCTCCTGCAGCAGAGCAGGGGTGGTTTGGGCTGCTGCAGCTCACCACTGCTCTCTGCTCCCCAGGCCACGTTCTCAGCATGCCCCATGATGACTCCAAGACCTGCGAGCGGGTCTTCGGGCCCCTTGGCAAGCACCATATGATGGCCCCTCTTTTCATCCACTTGAACAAGACCCAGCCCTGGTCTCCTTGCAGCGCCATGTACCTCACCGAGTTCCTGGATGGAGGGCACGGTAAGGGCCCCGGTCTCCCCCTTCCCCCACAACAGCCTGTTCCTTAACTGCAGAGGGGTGCCTTAACTGGAGGGTTGTGTGGGGTGAAGAGGAGTCAAATCAGACACTGACAGAGGCTTGATGCCTCTTGAGTGGTCAATGGGAATCTGGACATGCCCCAGAGGGTGCTCTTGCAGCACAGAACCCCCCCCCGGGTGCTGGGCTGCACCCCCAGAGTGTGAGCAGCAGGATGAAGGAGGAGATCCTGCCCCTCTGCTCTCTGAGACCCCACTTGCAGCACTGAAAGCACTTCTGGTGTCCTCAGCATCAGAAGGACATGGAGCTTTTGGAGCAAGTCCAGAGGAAGCCATGAGGATGCTCAACCCAAACTGTTCTATGATTCTATGTGCCCCGCTCGGTGCAACCCATGACATCAGCCCCGATGCATCTCCAGCCTAATTCTTGTGTCTTACCCAGGCGACTGCTTGCTGGATGCCCCAGCAGACCCCCTGTCCCTGCCTGTGGAGCTGCCCGGCCAAGGAGCCCTCTACAGCCTGGACCAGCAGTGCCAGCAGATCTTCGGCAAGGACTTCCAGCACTGCCCCAACACCACGGAGGAGGACATCTGCGCCCAGCTCTGGTGCAGGACCGGCACTGGGGAGCCCCTCTGCCACACCAAGAACGGCAGCTTGCCCTGGGCCGATGGC
>NW_009931995.1:8277-8933 GCF_000696875.1 Nestor notabilis
ATGTGCTGGGATGGACGCTGCGTGCCGCAGGATGCCCTGAAACCCCAGGTAATGGGAGTGGGGGGTGGATTTGGGACTGACGCGCTGGGGCTGGACCCTTTGGGATTCCCAAACCTGCCACCTCCTGGCCTGGCTTTGGATTTGCCTGCTTTGTTTTCTGGATATCTCTCCTTCAACAGCACCTAGCATTAACCTTTTTCAGTGGCAATCTTTCTTACTGGCAAGCCTGTTATTAAATGCTGCCATGCCTTTTGCCAAGGCTGGTCTGAACCGAGAGCAAGCAGATGCAGATCTGCAATGAAATCATCATTTTTTGCCTTGCCAGGGGAATTAGTGATGATTTCTGAGTCAGTCAGCAAAGTACTTCAACCCAAGCTTAACTTTAAGCACATGAACAGACTGGTGGAAGTCAGCAATACCTTTACAGAATCAACCAGGTTGGAAAAGACCTTTAAGATCATCAGGTCAAACCATTACCCCAGGACTGCCAAGTCCACCACTAAACCATGGCCCTGAGGGCCTGAACTTCACTTCATGTGCAGTCAAGTGCTTTGCTGCATCAGGGTTTGGCTGGCGACACAGGGAGAGACTTTAGCGTTGCTCCATGGGGATGGACGGGCACAAGGATGCATCCAGCAGCTTCTCCTGTGTCTTGC
>NW_009931995.1:9035-17945 GCF_000696875.1 Nestor notabilis
ACCGCCACTGTGACAGCCCCAAGCCTCAGCACGGCGGCAGGTACTGCGAGGGCCAGCGCGCCAAGTACCAGTCCTGCCACACCGACGAGTGCCCGCCGGATGGTAAGGACACTGATTCCCAACGCATCCCGCCCCTGTTCCTCCAGAACCCATCACTGCTCCCGTCTCCCTTAAATATTCATGTACTTGGGAGGGAAATATCCTCCTGCTGGGGGTTGTGATCTGTTCCAGAGGGGTGGAAGCTGTGCGGCATCGCTCTGATGCTTGTGCGCTCCCACGTCTCTGCGGTGGCCCATGAGGACAGCAGTTCCTGCAGGCTTCCCACAGGCTCTGAAGGCATGTCTTGCTTTTCCTTTCAGGGAAAAGCTTTCGGGAGCAGCAGTGTGAGAAGTACAACAGCTACAACTTGACGGATCTGGAAGGGAACCTCTTGGAGTGGGTACCCAAGTACGCCGGGGTGTCACCCCGAGACCGATGCAAGCTCTTCTGCCGAGCCAGAGGGAGGAGTGAATTCAAAGTCTTTGAGGCCAAAGTAAGATGACAACCACCCAATTTCAACCCATTTCAGACCAAATGCCCTCATTGCTCCTCTGCATCTTCCCTAGGTGATTGACGGGACGCTGTGTGGACCAGAGACCCTCTCCATCTGTGTCCACGGGCAGTGCATCAAGGCTGGCTGCGATCACATCGTTGGGTCCTCCAAAAAGCTGGATAAATGTGGCGTGTGCGGTGGCAACGGATCAACATGCAGGAAAATATCCGGCTCACTCAACCGATCCAAGTAAGTTTACTACCAAAAGCGCCGGGTTAGGAATATTAGAGCTCTTCCTAGGTCATGTAAAGCCAGTTTGGTTTCTTCATACAAAGCATTGCCCCCCACTGCAGAGCTTGGACTCCAGGAGCGCTTGGCTTCCCCTCCATGCTGTTAACTGGGGTTAACATGCAAGCATCCTCAGCCAGGTCACCCTTGCAACAAGCCTGCTCTCCTCTCCAGGCTTTAGGGCTTACACTAAGCTTATTTCGGGGCATCATTAAGCAAGCCAAGTAGAGTTTATTTCCTCAAATAATAGCTGGTGCTGGCAGTGGGCTTGGTACACCACTGCAAATCAATCTGCTGCCCTGAGGAGTTTACATGTATCTTACCCCAACGCAGTGATTTGGACACATATTCAAGGGCTGATGTGGGATATAAATAGTTCAGTAGCTTCTCCCTGGGCTCTGGGGTGAATTTCGGGCATCGAGGCAGCCTCTTTCCGTGCCCAAGATCTCCATTGCTTTGCCAAAGAGCTGAATTTTAAGGCTTTTGTTGAAAAGATGGTAACAAAAGCCCAACACGTCCAATTCTAAGCGGTGAGGTGACTCATGCAGTCAAATTACATTTCCTGAATGGTTTCCTTCCAGGGAACCAGCTGAAATGGGGCTTCCACTCGCCTATGAATTGTTTGTGGTTGACTAAAGAGAGATTAGCGCGGCAGCTCCAGCCAAGAAGAGATCCCATTAAGATCAGGGTCAGGGTGACTGAGGGCAGAGTTTGACCCGAAGGCTTTTCTCCAAAACACTCCAAACCCAGTTAGTGACCGCAGCATCAACCATGGGGATGTATGGAAAACCATCCCGACGGCCCCAGGGGCTGAGTCACGCCAGGGTGGTGCTTTATTGTAGCAGCAAGTAATGACCATGGGGTGCCAAGGGCTTGAGTACCAAAGTCTTCCTGGTGCTGTCCTCTATCTGTCCTGGTGTTGTATCTGGATCTATAGCTATACAGCTGTATTATATAGCTATATCTGATGCTGTCCTTCAGCATCACCAGTGACAGCATCCCTGGGCAGGGCCAGGCTTTTAGTTCCAAACACTTCACCCATTTCAGAAGAAAGGGATTAAGGGCAGCAAGTGGTACCCCATGCGGTGGCTGTTTGATTGCATCGCTCACTTCTGATGGCTTTAACCTGCCAGAGGGGAGATTGAGATGAGTTCTTGGGCAGAAGCTCTTCCCTGTGAGGGTGCTGAGGCGCTGGCACAGGGTGCCCAGAGAAGCTGTGGCTGCCCCATCCCTGGCAGTATCCAAGGACAGGGCTTGGAGCAACCTGCTCTAGTGGAAGGTGTCCCTGCTCATGGCTGGGGGTTGGAACTGGATGAGCTTTAAGGTCCCCTCCAACACAAATCAGGCTGGGATTCTATGATTTCCAGCTCCTGAGAGCTCGGGGTTACAGAGGGGGTTACTAAGAGCTGTCCCCTGCATGGGTCTCCCCTTAGTAAGTCCAGGGAACTAACCATGTCCCTTTGCCCTGTGCAGATACGGCTACAACGACATCGTCACCATCCCCGCCGGGGCAACCAACATCGACATTAAGCAGCGCAGCCACCGAGGGGTCCGTCACGACGGGAACTACCTGGCCCTGAGGACCCTCGAGGGCAAGTCCCTGCTTAACGGAGACTTTCCCATCTCGGCCATGGAGCAGGACATCCTCATTAAGGGAACCATCCTGAAGTACAGTGGCTCCATGACGACCCTGGAGAGGCTGCAGAGCTTCCGACAGCTCCCGGAGCCCCTCACCGTCCAGCTGCTGACCATCGCCAGCGAGGTCTTCCCACCCAAAGTCAAATACACCTTCTTCATCCCCAAGGACGTCCCTTTCAGCAAGCAGAAAGGCAAAGAGAAGAAGTCGGCCAACGTCATCCGCCCGATGCTGACCTCCCAATGGGTCCTGGGCGACTGGTCCGAGTGCTCCAAGACGTGCGGCTCCGGCTGGCAGCGGCGGGACGAAAACGTGGAGGGTCAAACCTCCTCTACCTGCGACAGAGCCCTCAAGCCTGAGGACATCAAGCCCTGCGGTGACATCCCCTGCCCGCTCTGGCGCCTGGGCCCCTGGTCCCCCTGCTCCCAGACCTGCGGGGAGGGCGTGCGGACGCGCAACGCCTCCTGCATCGACTACACCGGCGCAATCACTGCCCCGGAGAGATGCAGCTCACCGGGGCCACCGCCGGCCACCGCTGCCTGCGTGCTGCAGCAGTGCTGAGCTCGGTGCTGGGGCAGGACGGCGAGGGTGCTGTGAGCTTGGTGTTTAACCACTCGCTCTCCAGCGGTTCATCCCCGTCCCATCCATGTCTACCTCAGAGCGGGGAATAACGGCAGCAAAGTGGGGAGGAATCACTTCTTGTCCTTTCTCTCTTCCTTTCCTTCCAGCTGGCTGCTTGCAGGCAAGTTGTAACTTAAAGGGAAAATAGGTGTATCCATAGGGTTTTTCCAAAGAGCTGTTGTTAAACACGGCTGCAGACTCTGTTTTGTAAGGATTTGTTGCTGGAAAAGAATGTGGAATCTGGCTTTGCCATCGCCCCGTCCCAGCTGCAGGTCAAGGAGGTCCAGGGTGGGTGGCTTTGCTGATAAAATTGGGGTCCCTTTGCCAAAGGGCTGGATGGGGATGCCATCCCCTCCCTGCAGTGTGGGTGTCCTTGAGCATGAGGAACATTTTATCAGCTCTGGGTTTATTTGGGAGTAACTTGCTTGGCTGGGAGCAGGAGGGAGATGAAGGAAAGATCCTGGTGTGTATTAGACAGGACAGGCGAGGTGCTAGTGGTGGTTTTTGCTGGGCTTATAGCCTACAAGGGGACAAAGCTCTGTCTCTAAATACCCCCGTCATCGTAGAATCATAGAACCCCAGACTGGTTTGGGCTGAAGGGACCTTAAAGCTCATCCAGCTCCAACCCCCTGCCACGGGCAGGGACACCTTCCACTAGAGCAGGTTGCTCCAAGCCCCTGTGTCCAACCTGGCCTTGAACACTGCCAGGGATGGGGCAGCCACAGCTTCTCTGGGCACCCTGTGCCAGCACCTCAGCACCCTCACAGGGAACAGCTTCTGCCTTAGATCCAACCTGAACTTCCCCTCTTTCAGTTTGAACCCATCACCCCTTGTCCTTTCACTCCAGTCCCTGATGAAGAGTCCCTCTGCAGCATCCTTGTAGCCCCCTTCAGACACTGGGAGCTGCTCTGAGCTCTCCACGCAGCTTCTCTTCTCCAGGCTGAGCAGCCCCAGTGCCATCTGCAGAGCTACTCCTGAGCTCTGAGCCCTTGCCTCCATTTCCCCCGCTGTAAAACCAAGGCTTAACGACACTGATCTGGCTTGTAGGGCCACCCGGAGGGTTAGTTTGGGATGAGCTCGGGATGAGTGATTCTATGTCCCAGGCTCCTTTCTCAATGCCCCTTGCCTGTACCCTGCCTTGGCTCCCGTTGAATATCCAGTTGGATCAGCCTTTTTCCCACAGGAAGGGAGAAGGGCTGAAGGAGAGGACTTGAATTTGCAATGTCTGAGCTTCCTCATTTACAATTGCAGGGGGAATCCTTTCTCTCATCTCTTTTGCCTGAGCTCAGCTCGTGTGAGACCCTTGCCTTGCTGGCCAGGCAGGTTCCGGGTGGGAGTGTGGGGTGAGCCGCTTCCCAAAGCCCTGCCAGAAACCCTACCACCTATATGAAAGCCCCAAATACTCAGCTTTATCTCCCATAGGTGATCCTATTGAAACCAAGGAGGCTACAGCCAAGGACTGAAGGTATTGAGGGCTTGGGTCTTTAAGGGAGGAGGAAAACATGAAGTCCAGCTGCAGAGTTTGGATGCAGAGCTGTTTGGGCTGTGTTCAGACCTACCTTAGGGCAATGTTCTGTGTCTGCTAATTAATCTTCAGGAATTTAAGCCCTCTCATGCTCTAACAAATAGCTGGATGCTACAGTCATGTAGCCTTGTAGGGTTGTTTTCTTTCTCCCCTTGGAGCCTGCGAGGGTTCTAACTCCAAGGCCAGTGTGTTTCCCCTCCGGTGTTTAGGATGGGTCAGAAGTTTCACCCTGAGATGGTGCCAAGGAAAACGTCTGTATTTATCACACAGGAGTCGTGCACGCCAAGGGGCTCTTCCAGTCTTCTTGTTCTCTATATTCCCTGCACGGTCGCTTAGCTGGAGCTTCCTAGATGCAAAATCTCCCCTGCTGTGGGCAAATCCTGCTGCTTTTCCAGCAGGGAAGAGGATGGGGACCCCGTTGGGAGCAGGGGGACTGCAGGCAGCGATGCTTGGTTGAGGTTTGGGGTCTGGGTGATGGTTAGTGGGATTCCTGCCCTTGCCTTCCAGTAGAAACACGTAGCCTTTAAGCTGATTTAAGACAAAGAGGTTATATATTAGGATATATATGTGTATATATATGTTTCCCTTCAGTGAAGGATTGTAGCAATGTACTGAGCCTCTTGTGTTAGGTATTTATTATGAATCCCTGTTTGGTTTTGTACAGTGTTTTAACATGCTGCTCCCACATCCCCACTCCACAACCTGCAGCAGCATCGGAGAGGGGAAGTCTTTGCTCCTTGCTCAACCACTTTGGCACACGACTGGTGTCTCCCTCCTCCCTGCTGCAGCCAGATCAGGTGCCGTTGCCCACCGAGCTGTGAAAAGCGTAACAAACACAACCAAAATGGAGCTTTGGACTTTCATTTTAAGGGAGGGGGGGAGAAAAAGATGATTTTCCAGTTTTTAGCCTTTTGTTCGTATTTGGGTTTAACTTTGGAAACAGTCTGTTTGTGACTCGTCCTTTACCCCTTCAATAAAGGATTCCCTGCCTCTGACCTCTCTGCATTTGTCTCTAGTTGCACTTCTCTCAGGATATGTATCTTTGTGTCTCCATCCCAAGAGTAATATCTTAAACCTCCCTTTCCCACAGCTTATCCAGCCTTCAAATAAATAGTTAGTTGGCTTTTAAGATGCTAAACCAAAACATTATGTGACAGAGGAGGCAAAACCCATGGAGCAGAAAGGATTCCCTAGATATTTGGGATTGTGTCTGTTTTGCAGACTGCTGATGAGCACCCACCTCCTCTCTACATGTACATACATACAGATAATTCTGCCACTGAGAGGACATAAAGCCTAAACAGGGCTACAACAGAGGGGATTCTGGCTCCTTCCCTTAACTATACAATAACCACAGATAGTAGGAACTTGGTGTTGTCTCTCTAGGCCCTCTGAAACACAGGATGGCTGGAACTCGGTATAAGGCAAGGCAGGATTTGGAGCTGTCTTGCTGGAATAAGCACAGGCTCATGACAAGGTGATTCGGGTATCTTTGCTTGGTCACACAGGCTCTGCTGCTACGTGACCTGGCTGAAGGCACAGTCTGCTGTTGAACAGCAGCTCTGGTTTATTTCCTATATATTGGTGATTTCCATCCTCTGATGGAGGGAGAAACGATTCTGCCCTGGCTGGGCAGAGGCTGCCAGGGTTGAGCCCCATGGGAGGGCGAGGGAAAGGGTTAACCCATTGCTGTGGGATGTGTCACCACGTTAATGGGCGCAGAGATGCCACCCTATTTATAACCAGGTGTGACATTCATGTTACATGACTTCCCTTGGCACCCGTACAGGTTCTGGCTCATTAGGGAAGCAGCCTTTTCCTTCCATCTTTCCTTTTTGTTGTCTTGTTGCCATTGCTGGCTTTGAGCTGAATAACTGGAATTCCAAATGATGCCAAAGGCTTTGGGATATTAGCGGGTAGGAAAAAGACCTTAATTAATCATAGCAGTGTAGCTATCATCAGTTAACTTCTGAAAAAGAATAGTGGGATAAGGAAATAAGCCATATGGGAGCTCCTCACCAGAGCCATGATGGTATCCTGGAGACAAAGGGGACCAGTGCAAAGATCCATTTCTACAGTCCCATCAGGCACCCCCCCACACCTCATGCTGCAAATACGGCTGCTCCCAAATCAGGAGTATTTGTATTTTATCCTCTTATAAGGCAATTTCAGGGGATGTAGGACCAGGGAATCACTAGGGACATGCTGAAATGGTGGTTTGCTCCTTTGTTCCCCTCCAAGGGCTGGGCTCTCCCGATCTCCTGACCCCAGCTATCACTGAATAGTTGCTCCCCTTTGTCCTTATGCTAATGTTGTTCCTTAGTTTAAAAGCTTTCCTTTCTCCTTGGTTTCTTCCTCCCCTTCCAGGTATTTGCAGACAGGAGTTGTACCCTTTTCCAGCCTTGTTTTGCTTACCTTCTCCAGCCCAGCTCTGCAGGCTCAGCTCGTCAAATACCCTCCTCAGCTCTGGGCTGGATTTGTCGTCCCCAGACAGACATGACCACGGTGTCCCAGCAAGGTCACACCAGCACCTGGTGCTCCAGCCGCAAATCCATCCTTATTCCTGATGGAAACATCCTTCCTGACATGTCCTAAGACCGTAATGACCCCTTTCTGCTGTTACCCTCTGCTCAGCTCATCCACCCCGGCCTCACGGCTGCTCTTGCTCTTCCAGATCCCTCTTTCTCCATACAGAAAGCTGTTCAATTCATCCTCAGTCACCCAGGTAAGTGGTTCCCACAGCTCCCGGGCAATGGCATTTGAGAGGGGCTGTTGCAATTCAGGGTGGATGTGCAGGGAAAGTATCATTTGCTTTTGGTGTTAATGGATGCATCCCACCAGGAGAGGGAAAACAGGCTCCTAGCAGCATGGGATCAGCTCCAAGAGCCGCTGAAGTGAAGGAAAACTTATCCCACAGGGTGCTAAAAGAGGGTAAACCAGCCTCCAGCCTGGTTCTCCAGAAAGCCTTGAAAGCTTTCTCCTTTTTTTCCCACTGGTGTTTTATACCCATCCAATTCCAGCCAAGCGGCTCCTGAGGTCCCTGTAAGTGAGGAGTAGATGCACAGACCAGATTTACCACTGATTTACTCAGGGTTTACGTCCGTGTTGCTCCACCTGTGACCAGGAATCGAGGTCATGATGTTGTACAATGCACGTAAGAGCAAATCCCCTTCCCAGGAAAACACCAGGAGCCAGTATTTTGGGAATTCCTTGCAATGCCTCTCGCTGGGAAACTGCAAACAGCAGCAAAAGATGACCCAGCAGCTCAGGAAACCCGAGCAGGAGTAAATCAACACAGCTCCCTCCCTGATTTACTCCAGCAGATGACACTGGAATCTGCTCCAGGAATCGTTGGAGAACCAAGGCAGCTTGCTTTCCCACTGGGAAAACGCCGTTGATTTGGAGGCAAATCCAAGGTCTCTATGCTGACCGGAGCATCCTGTGCTCATCTCTGCTCTGGGGGAAGCCTGGGTATCCTATCCATGCTTTAATTCTCATGGTATTCATGTATAATGAATTAATTCCTTAAAAACTAAGCCGAGGTGCTGTTTCACTGTGTTTTATGGCTTATTTCCAGGCTGGGCAGCATTAAAAGCTGGTTTAACTGCTTTATCTTGTTATCACATCGAAGCATGGCGAGAACATAGACCCTTCTGAACTTTACTGTCTTCGAGACATGAATCTGGGGGGTTTGGACCCTATTTCCCTCCTGTGCAAAGCCCACGAGCAAGTCTCAAGCAGCTCTTGGCTGACGAAAATCACTCACTTTACAACCCTTTCACTACCAAACACCCCCAGCTTGACTCTTTTCGGAGCAGCGTTTTGAAGGCAAGGCCTGAGCAAGAGTTTATTAAACCTCTGTGCTTTAGGAGTGACTGTGGGTAGCCAGGAGCAGATATTTCATTGCAGATTATAGCTTATTAACATGGAAACAACCCACGTACACCTGCAACCTGCTGAAATCAGGGCTGTTTGCTCCTGCTTTGCACAGGGGAAGCAAAAGGAGAATTGAACAGCAAAATGTCCAAGCCTGGAGATGGCTGGAGCTCTGCTTCTTGGCCCAGTTTTGCCAGGAATCATCTAAAATGGTCCCAGGGTTTTTATGACAGCACGAGGAGCTTGGCCTCATTATTGTTGTTGCTGCTGCTGAAGCATCGTGGCGTTTTCCAGGCCTGGGCTTAAATTTTTCAGGGCTGAGGAACATTTTTGGACCGTTGCCTCTCAATCTGTTTCCTGCTGCAATTACTGAGCTCTCATCACGAAAAAAACCCAACAACAACAAGAAACACCCCCCAACACAAGGTGCAA
>NW_009931996.1:0-716 GCF_000696875.1 Nestor notabilis
TCCCAGCGGAGCACGAAGATGCACAGCAGGAGCCAGCGCAGGCTGTGCCCAGGGCCTCTGCTCCGTGCCGGGGCGGGGCCTGCTCAAGGCAGAGGCCATGGTGCACTTGCAAGAGGAAGGCCAGCAGCTCTGAAGACTCCACTGCACCTGTCAAGAAGCTGCCCCGCCAGTGATGCTCGAAGGTGACACCAGCGCTGGCCAAAGGAGCCAGGCCAGCAGCAAGGCCATGTGCCGACCCCGCTGGACCAGAAGGCTGCATCACCCAGAAACCTTCTTCTCTCTCATATTAAACTCTTATGGTCATCACAGTAAGCGTCTGGCATTGTTACCCCGCTCCATGCTGCCTTAGAATCATAGAATCAACTGGGTTGGAAAAGACCTTTAAGATCATCAAGTCCAACCATTCCCTAGCACTGCCATGATTTGTCCCTCTCTGGTATAACCAGAACAACAGCACACCTCGTGTAAGTGTTTTATAAGTGTCTCTGGATTTTGCACTTGTTCAGTGGTGAAGTTCCAAAGCACTGGAGGGGCCCACTGCCCTAGATACTTGCCTATACTATCCCACACACCCTGCCATTCATGACTGTCCAGCTGTGGGGAAAATCTCTTGGTGGTCCTCCTATATTGTCACCTAACCCTAGACCAGCTTTGAACCCGGTACTGCTTAACTTTTGAGATCAGACAAGATAGAGCGTTCCCAGGGTGGGATGGCC
>NW_009931997.1:0-3114 GCF_000696875.1 Nestor notabilis
CTGAAGCTGGGTCATGGGGAGCTTCTCCTCAGGCAACACCCCAAGTCCTTCTCCTCAGGGCAAAGAAACACAGCCAAGGGTATGTGGTTCTTGTTCAGTGTGATGCTTCATTTCCACATCTTGGGATCACTGATAACACTAACACAGGATTCGAAGTTATAGCTGTGGCAAAGGTTCAATCCCTTCTACAGGTTGCATGCAAGAGGACAGCAGCGTCGCTCACAATGATTAGATGCTTTCAGATGGACAAGTGTGTCCTGAGGTGTAAAAATCTGTGACTGCCCCAAGCAAAGGGACTGGAGGGCCACATATATAAGAGTATTTGGTCTGTCACAATTTAACAGTAAGGTGTTGCTAATGCTGCATCTAATGGAAATCTCTTCCATCCCTGATTTATAAGAATTGCAGGCACTTCTATACAACATTTCTGGCATTTAAATTTCAAGGTCATAAATTATTTTCTTATCATTTAATATTAGCTATAAAATACCTGTATTTTAATGTATTAGTGTAGCATTAGCTGTAATCCTTTGAGATCTGCTGTTGATTGAGAGTCTAGCAAAGCTTTTCAGCTCTTGCTTCCTTTCGCTTTTGTGACTAATCTGTTGACATCAGTGGTGTTTTTCTGATTGTTCATGCACTTAAAATCAGACATGTCCCTGAAAGCTTTTTGGCAATCTGTGAGTAACTTCTGTGCCCTGTTAATTGTATAAAAATGGCTTTTGGTTTTTTTGCAGACAGAGGGGTTATTTGATGAAGCGTGAGGGTCAACAGAAAGGATTAGGGTCGTCCAGAGGCTGCTGGTTCTAAAAGAAGTGCCTAAGAGTTATACCTTGAAACCATGTTGTTTCAATCAACTGACTGTAATGAAGAACCTTAGATGATTAGGTCAGGTGGAGACATCTGCATTTTACATGCCAAAAATGTGGTGCAAAAGAACATGGCTGGGATTGTGCCAGTACGTGAGGAATCCAGCTTCTGCTGTCAGCACTGCTGCTTGTTTCCCAGGGCTGTTTAGGACGATGGGTTAGTGAGGCTGGAGTTCCTCCACTGCCTCCTCTGGGGAGCTGCAGCATTTGCTGAGGCTAAAGATACAGTGATCAGGATTTACTTTGAACTGTAAAAAACTCAGAACTGAAAATCCATGGAGGGGACACATGGGTTCCTGAAGGGAAATCAGTGCTTGCAGGGAGAGGTGCCTGTGGTGGGTAGGACTAGCTATGGCCAGAGGACTCTGTCTGTTGGAGAGGGCTGGTCTGTCTCAGGCGGCTTTGCCCCCTGGAGAGTTGAGTACAGAAAGGGCACCTGGAACCCAGAAAATACACTGAACTGGTTTCTGAAAGCAGCTGTAAAATGAGCGTGGTTTCCAAAATCATTAAAAATGAAGCAAATTCGCTCTTCATCCTAACTCTTACAGGCAGCTTCCCGATGTAAGCATAAGGATTTCTCAAAGGGTGTGCTCTGATTTCAGTAAGACATGGGGGCATGACACAGTGTTGGGCACAAGCAGACTTCAAGATAACCTTCAGGAAAACACAGAGAGAGAAGCTGTTTTTTTGCAGAGGCATGAATTGCTGAATTTTTGTAGCGTGTGCTGGCACCAGGTACTCTGGACTTTGCCCTCACTCTCTTTAGGGAAAACAAATCTTTCCAGGAGGCTTCAACACTGCTTTAGGAGAAGAAAATTCTTGGCAATCCATCAGAGAACATAATGCACCAGAGGCACCTGAACATCTGATGGTAAGTCACTGAGAATTTCACAGCCACATTTTACTCTGAAAGAAGGTCACGTTCATAAATTTATAAGGCTGAGCTGACTCTCACATGGCTTGATGTCCAGAACAGTCCACAGCTTATCCAGCTGGGACAGGACCAATACCCACTTGTGTAAGAACAGAAAAGTTGGCAGTTTTTGTTTATGATCATCAAGCAAAATGTCTGTGAAGCCTTCATGTAATTTCCAGAAAGAAAACTTTTCCTAAGAAAATCCCCATCTGGAATTACAATGAGGATCAGCGAAAATGAAGGCGTTCTGACCTTTAGAAGAGCAGAATGTGGGTGAACTTTGTTGAGACATCTCTCACTGGTCATGCCTGATAAATTTGAGAGGATCTCAGCTGCTGAAGTCCAGGATCACCAGAGGAGAAATGACTGGCATCTTTAAAAGTTTGGATATTGCAGCAGACAAACCATTTAATCCTATTTGTTACAGCAGATTTACTGACCTTTGTTCAAGTTATAAAGTTGTTGTGGGAGGACAGGGGAAGAACTCATTTGTTTTGATGAAATAAGGGCGATAACACGAAGGTCCAAAATACAGCTGCATCATATCACAGCAAGTGAACTCCAGAAGTGTGGCTGGTATCTACATATCGCAGTATCCTCTCTGCTGTTCCTGGCAGCGCAGCAGTTGCAAAGCCTGTGTGATAGATCAGCCATCACCCCTTGCTAGGTGAAGTTGCCTGTAGAGTCATTGGGCTGAGGTGTATGTGATCTGTGAAGGGCTTTCTGGACCAGCATGGATGTATGACACAGGCAAGCTGTCTCCTTCTCCAGCAGTGAGAGCCAGAGATGGTACCGTGCTCTCCTGCAGGGAATTTAAAAGTGGATGGCAACCTTTACCTGTGATGATCATAGAACCAGAGAATCAATCAGGTTGGAAAAAACCTTCAAGAGCAGCAAGTGCAGCAGTTAACCCAGCACTGCCAAGGCCACCACTAACCCATGGCACTGACAGTGACATGTCACAGGGCACTAACCCCCACTGCCCTGGGCAGCCTGTTCCAATGCCTGAGCACCCTCTGGGCAAGGAATTGTTCCTCAGCTCCAGCTAAACCTGCCCTGGAGCAGCTTGAGGCCGGTTCCTCTTGTGCCATCCCTTGTTCCTTGGGAGCAGAGACCAGCCCCCTCCTGGCTCCATCCTCCTGTCAGGCAGTTGGAGAGAGCAATAAGGTCCCTCCTGAGCCTTCTCTTCTCCACACTAAACCCCCCAGGTCCCTCAGCCCTTCCCCATCACACTCGTGCTCCAGGCCCTGCTCCAGCTCCGGTGCCTTCTCTGGCCCCGCTCCAGCACCTCAATGTCTCTCTTGCAGTGAGGGGCCCAGAAATGACAAC
>NW_009931997.1:3142-8770 GCF_000696875.1 Nestor notabilis
CAGTCACTGCCCTGGCCCTGCTGCCACACTGGTGCTGATAGAGGCCATGGTGCTGGTGGCTGCTTGGCTGCCTGGGCACAAGCTGCTCATGTTCAGCTGTGTCAGACAGCAACTCCAGGTCCTTTTCTGCTGAGCAGCTTTCCAGCCACTCCTTCCCCAGGCTGTAGCGCTGCATGATGTGATGGTTTATTATTAAAGATGGAATTATTTCAGCCTAAGTGTTGTAAGAACACTTACTTAGAAGCTCCTCAGTGCAGCAGAGGAGAATATGAGCCGATGCAAGGGCCGTGCGGAAAAGAGACAACATTTAGATTTACCAGGTTGACTCACAAGTGGCAAAACAGGAAGGGTGATTAAACTCTAATCACAGGAAAACAAGAACTTAACATACAGCATTAGAGCTAGTTTTCTCAAGGCAGCAAATCCAATACTCTACTTCAGAGAAGGGTGAAGCCACAGATACACTGCTTCCTTCAAAATATGTGCTGAGGCAATTGAAGTAGTTGCTTGCATTGCCAAATTGAAAGTATTCTCTTTTTTTTCCTTTATGTGTGTGTGTGTGTAAATTAGATTCTTAACTTTATCCCACCTGCCTAATAATCTCATTAATTGTAAGCCATCTAGTTGTTTTAAGGTTCTTTCTAAAAGAGACTAGAAGTAGAGCTCTATGTTGCTGTGCTTCTGGATTAACATCAGCGTGGCTGTTATTGTGGCTTCTTAATGCTTATGCTAAGAAAACCACAAGCTAAATAAGAAGAACGAAGAAATTAAGTTAATTATAACAAAAATATGAACTCTGTATGAGGCATTAGAGGGCATTTCATAATGGAAAGATGCCACAGGCAGGGATAAACATACACAGGATGGTTTTTGGTCCCTGTTGTAGGTGGTAGGAGAGGGTATGCTTGGCAGCAGGTGGACATGGCAGAGTACATGTGCCCTGGTAGGAGGACGGTCACCATGCTAACTCTGGAATGAAGCCCTGGGTCTGACAACAGCCTGCATCAGGGAAAGCAGCATGCTGGTGGGGGTGGTGGGAAGGAAAACAGGTAAGAAAGGAGAAAACTTCACTGCAGCTTGCAGTTTGACTTGCACCAATTTTCTAATTATGTTTAAAAGGCACTTAAGTAAGTGTGATGAAATTATGTGTTCTGATCGGCTGCATAGTTGGGTGAATTCATAAAGGTGTATAAAATATTCCTTGTAACAAATGAAAGGGGAGTGGTAATTCTGGAGAACAAAATTACATGAGAAGGAGGTAATTGCACATAATCTTACAGTGGATAATAGTACCTTAAACATGGTTATTGGGATGTAAAAGTCAGTAAAAGAAATGTTCAAGTTTTTGAACAGGTCTCTTGAGGTAGAAGGAACCAGATCTTAGAAAAAAGTGGTAATATGTTACAGAGTAAACTGCAGACTTGTGCCTTGAATAGTCTATTGAGCACTGCACATCCTGGGGAGTGAGAGAAGGAAAAGCCTACTTGTTCCTCCTGGGTGAGAGGTACAGAGGAAACCACATGTGTTGGAGAGCATCACCACAGAGGGAAGATCCTGAGGCCCTCGTCAGATTCCACAGCGCTCATCAGAGTCTGGGCTGGCGGATTGGTGATTTTAGTTTTCTGGACTGGAATGGAAATCTTCTCCAACCTAGTGAGTGCTTTTAACCCTTCACCTTCAGGGTCACACTTCCTCTTAGAAGTTCTCAGTCCGTGAATCTCCAGTGTTTTTGTGGCACAGTAGAAGGGATGGGTTTTTGCTGAGGAAGACAGCAGGTTTTACTGGAGAAAATACATGTCCGGAAAAAAGCCTGTTGGCAATAAGCCTGAAAGTAATCCCAGGGCTGGTTTTTAATCTCCATTGCCGGACCTCCTGCAGTTTTTAGGATCTGAATCTCACTTAAGATCCTTCCCAGGGCTTGGCTCTGGGGCTGTAGGTAAAACAGCAAGACTCTTCCATAGCTAGTGGAAGAGGGCACCTGAGCAACTCGAGCAGTTGCTGCCCATCTTGCTACATCAGGATGCAGTGACTGACCAGGCAGTTGTTTGTGCCAAGACCCGGATTTGGCTTTAGAGGTCTCTGTATCCCCTTACTTCCTGAAAGAGCAGCAATGCTTGCTTCCACTGATGTGGAGACCAGTTGTTTCAAGGCGTACACCAGCCTTTTATCCCTGAGGAGCTGCAGAATGAAACCAAAAAATGAGTTGAGTGGTGAAAACCTGGCTCACCCATTTGTGAAGCTCATAAACCCCCAGTGCACAGCGCAGCACAACTGGCAGTCTGTTCCTGAAGGAGCTCAAGGCAAAAATAAGAGAGATTGCGTGTCAGAAGAAAGCACAGTGCTTGCCTATTTTCTGCTTGGTTCACATCAGTTCTGTTTGTCCTCCACTAAGTTGGAAAAAAGCACACAATGGCCATATAACTCTGCCAGACAGCTTGAGAGAGAATGGCTGCTTCTAATACTCTGTCTTTGCTTGTTGTTTACTTTCAGATGCAGTTCAGCAAGACTTACCGTGTTTTCACTACTAGAATACATGCAAAAATTAAATAGAAAACTGAGATATGGAACTTGCAAACTGCAATGCAAATACTCTCAGTGACACCTTGAAGCAGCTGAGCTGCTGTCCATGGTGGTACCAACAGTCCTGTTCTCTCCTCAGCCTTAGGCTGACCAAATTTTATACGTCTTCTTTCATAAATGAGAAAATTTCCTTGCTTCCTTGACCATATTTTGCTCTGCAAGCTTCATATAGCGTATAAAGCCATGTGATGGGTGATTCCAGTCCCACTTGTGGTGTTCTTGGTCTCACAGACTTCCTCCTGAAGATGTTCCCTGTGCTTTGAAGTCAGTCATGGTGTTTGTAAGGAAAAGTCTGTTCCCCAAAGAACTGGTAGAATCTCAGAGAGAAACTCCCATCCCAATGCAGCTACAGGTTGTAAGATCAGCACCACATGTTGCTCTGCGTGTTCAAATAGAAAGGGTCTTGGTCACATACTGGTAGAAGTCTTGGTTCTGTTTAAAGCAGAAGCCTGCCTTTGCTCCGCTTGCTATTTCCACGGAGCCAAGTCTGTATTTGGAGATTAGACTTCTTTGTATTTGTAAAATTAGGCTTTGCAGGGTGAAATGTGTTTCTGCAGACACTCAAGGGAAGGCTGATTTTGAGAGTGCAGTTTTTAGAAGGTGGTTGTGAAGAGCCACTTGGTACTCCCGCTGAGAACCATGTTGTTATGTAGTGTTGTAGAACTATGGAATCGCATGTTGGAGTGTGCTGGGAAAGCGGAAGGGAGGAAAAAGAAAACCCATCCACAGCTACAGATGCCTGCAACAGATAGTCCTTTCTCTTTCAATATGGCTTGCTCTCTTTTAACCTTAATGATAATGGACCAGATGCAACTCATCACACATAGAATCATAGAATCAACTAGTTTGGAGAAGACCTTTAAGCTCACCACATCCAACTGTTCCCCAGCAGCGCCAAGGCCACCACTAACCCCTGGCACTGAGGCCTCAGCTACACGGGGTTTGAACACTTGCAGGGACAGTGACTCCAGCACTGCCCTGGGCAGCCTGTTCCAATGCCTGAGCACCCTCTGGGGAAGGAATTGTTCCTCAGCTCCAGCTAAACCTGCCCTGGGGCAGCTTGAGGCCGGTTCCTCTTGTCCCATCCCTTGTTCCTTGGGAGCAGAGACCAGCCCCCTCCTGGCTCCATCCTCCTGTCAGGCAGTTGTAGAGAGCGATAAGGTGCAGTTATCTCACGTTGCAGAGCACTGATTGAGAAGAGAAAATGGAGGGGTCTGTTCAGAGAAAATACCTTTCTGCATCTGTGGGAGTCCAGAGCGTGGAGGTCTCTGACCACCAGTAGCAAAGTTGTTATTGTCAGAGCAGCACTGGTGACTCAGACTATAATTTTGGGGCATGCAGAAGTAGTGATGATGCTCCTGAAAACAGAGATTAGGCAGGTCACAGATTAAGTAAAACCAAAATATGAGCAAAACCAGATAACATCAGAGCCAAGACAAACAGCAACAGGTGCCAGAAATACAGCCTTGGCAGAAGGGGCTGTTTTACAAAGCCAGAGCAGAGGATCTGGTGTGTGAAAGCTCCTAGGATTGGCAGTGGGAGCACTCTCAAGAGCAGGGAATGGTGAGGATGGTGGAGCAGGGTCAGGCTCTGCCTCAGGTGGCAGAGGTCTTCCCCAGGATACTCAGGTCTGTCCTGGGTCATTTCTAGACATAACCCCTGGAGTGCAGAAGTCTGTAGGCAAGTAATGAAGGCATTTCCAGAAGACTTGTGCCTGGCCACTGGAAATTAACTCAAGCCCATTAGTTGTCTGAGCTCCTCGGCTTTCATTTCTTACCCAATGCGTGCTTGTTCCAGCAGCCAAGCAGCTACTGAAATGCATGTGGCAGCTCAGTATGTTGCGCTTGCAGGAAAAGCGGGTGGAGAATGGCCAAGTAAGCTGTACAAGGCTGGGGTTCCCCAGCTGCTGGCAATGCTTTTGCTGCTGTGGAGACCACAGTTTGACCTGAGGCATGACACGCTCTAATTAAGACAAAGCAATGATTGCAGGCTGAGCATGTTGGTTTGATGGTTATTTTAGATTATTCTTGCATAAAGCAATGCCGAATTGGAAAGTCAGGATCACAGAAGAAAAACATCCAAGCTGCCTGGGATTTGAATCCTGTTTCCACTGATGTGCACTTTATGTAAGTGCTGGAGCTGCTGATGCTCACTCATCCCAAATTCATGCTCAGGAGAAGACCCAGACAGTGCCACAACCATGCAGGAGAAGCCCGCCTGGCCTTGTCCCTGCGTGGTGAGTACCCTCCATCCCACGTTCAGCCCCAAGCTCGTCCAGTGATGCTGCAGCCCACTGACAGCCAGTGATGCGGGCTGTGGGGGGGCTTGGTACCCAACTCCAAGTGTTCATCACTGCAACAGGTTATCATGCGACAGCCCAAGAGCTCCTCAACTGCAATTTACACTCTTAGATCCAGCTCACTCCCTGCCTGATTGCAACCGGAAGTCCTCAACCTTTTCTTCTTAACATTTCACCCAAAATTATGTGTTGTTTTGGCTTCCATTATGTGTATTTTGGCTGTGTTTGGGCTGTTGTTCAGCCATCCCTAAGGTTTAATACGGCCCTTTTAGCTACTTGGGAAGCTGATCCTGAGCCTGGATGTTTCTTGCTTTGGAACTGCTGGTGCTGATCCTCAGCTGCAGGATCTTCCCAGTGCTCTGCTGACCTCAGGGCTAACTTATCTGGTGTGAGCCTTCCTTGTCCTGGTTTGGTTTTCTGATTTTCCCCTCTTTAGATAATGTTCTTTTTCCTTGAACACAGAGTTAGATGTTTGGGAGAGTCCATCTTCTCTTACAGATAAAATCTCAGTCCTAGGAGAACTGTCTGTGTGGGATTCTTTAACTTTAGCATTTCCACAGGCCTGTGGAACATCTGTAATAAACTCAGCTGTGATGGCTTGAGGTTTCTGGAGGAAACTGGGAACATCCCGTAGGAGAGAGGAAGGAGATGGGTTGGGTGGTAGGAGGAGAAGAGGCACTGCAGCAGTGTGAGTGGGGATGTGAACAGACAACAAGGAAAGCCAGGCTGAGAGAGCTGGGCTGGGGCAG
>NW_009931998.1:0-14322 GCF_000696875.1 Nestor notabilis
TCTGCCTTGCTCTGCCCGTAGCCCCGAGTGCTCAGAACTTGCTGGATCCTCAGAGCGAGGCCGTCTGAGCCCTGCCTGTGGTCAGGCGGGGTCTGCGTGTGCTGCATGGGTCACCCCCTGAGCGAGACTGAACGTCCCAGTGTAAAGCTCAGGTGTTACGAACTGGACTGCTTGTAAAAGAGCCGCCTTACTCATGCCATAGCATCCTGTCTTGTTGTGGAGACTGCTTTTGATTGTGTAGGGCTGATTAAGCTCAGATGACAGGAGAAGCGTGGCCTGGGAGAGGCAGTAAATGGCCTGTTCAGTTATTAGCAGCTTGAGAGGCTGAGCAACTTTGAGCCAAGTCCTATGTGCCACGTTGTGTGACCTGACGCTAGCACTGCACTGCTGCCTGTGCTGGCCATCCCTGGCTCAGGGCAGTGGTCGCCTGGGGAGTGATGGGGTCCTTGGCTATTCCACAGAACAATACTGTTGGGTGTTGTATCCAGCACAGGGCGTCATACGGCTGATAAAACCTGTAGAAGAAAATGGCCTAACATGGTCTCTTCACTCCTAAAAACATGTATGTGTAGAGTGTCAGTCTTTAACAAAACACTAGCATTAAACCACTTAAAGCTAGGAGCTAAACAGTTCATCCTTCCTAGTTCATCAGTGACCACTTCAGTTCACTGGGTTTTTACAGCACGTTAAGAAAATCCTCTGTGAAAAGGCAGCCCTCCCTCCCAGCAGCAAAAGCAGTTCAGGCTATTTAAATCCCATGAGCAACAGAACGTGTCAGGGTGTGTGCTGTCATTTCTCCTCCACCCCGCGTTGTTAGAGGCCTCTGCATTGCCACGTGCCGTGATATAGGTTCTGCATCATAAGAGCACAGTCCCTATTCAAATTGCTTAAGCTCTAAGTGCAGGGGCGTGCAAGCAGGATGCAGGGAAACTCTTCTTGAATAACTTGTCAACGTGAGAGATGACAAATGAAGTCACCAAGCACAGCCTAATATGGTTGGAGTCTTGGTTTTCCTTTGGACCTTGCTTAGCAGCCAGTAAGTGACAACACAGGGATTGCAAGGCAATGAGTAACCTTGCAAAGGTCCACGGGCTGTTTGCTTTTGTCTCCCTTGCACCTTGCCATGCAGCAGTTGGACTCTACGTGGCATGAGCTGATGTAGTCCTTAGGATGAACTTCCCTGAAGCTGTTAAGCTCCCCGAGAGCCTTACACTTAAAGATGCAAAGTGTATAGGGCTGGTTGTATGTTGCAGTTGCCTTCCAGAAGGGCACTTTTTGTGTGCCTTTGAAGTTGTGAGTGTAATAAACACATTAATAAAGGTAAAATGAATATTTCTGGTAACAGGAATGTGCCTCTCTGTCACCTGGGTAGGCAGCGGGCAGAAGAGCATCCCTCTGAGTCAGGCCTGATGATCCTAGGCTAGATCCAGAGACTTGGTACATGGAAGGCCTCTTAGTATTTTATCTTGATGGCTCAATGTGCAGTGGTGAGCATCCTCAAGCAGATTCAGGGTGGTGATGGTGGGGTAACCTGGCATGGTTTTTTCTCTGGTGCTCCCTGGCAGTATATTTGCTGTCTTCTTCTTTTCTTGTGGCTTTCACATGATAACAATTTGTGGGCGACAGTTTTAATCTTCAGCAAGAAGCTGCAGGTTTTAAACACAGAAGCATCTCTTCCTCTGAATCACTTTGTAAGGAAATGAATAGCAGTGCTGGTTCCCATGTTTCAGTGGCATGCCACTTAAAGTTTGGAATACCTAACACCTTCTCCAAAATTAACCACAACTGGGATCAAGGTGCACACCAATATATAAATAATATAGCAACAGTCTATGAGCAATCACGGGTGTGTCTTCCATATGTGATTCAGAAAAAATAATGAGCTGTGTGGATGAAAATAGGCATTTGGGTGGGGATTATGCAAGGCCTGAGTTACAATGCAGGATGGGTGGGGGTAACACCTCTTGCAGCTTACAAATGCTAATCACCAGCTCAGCAGCCAGAAATCTCTGCAGCGCTAGGAACAAATATTAATAAGTATATTTAACAAATATTAATAAGTATAATTAAGCTTCATGTGCTGAATTTTCAGTGCCAAGGAGCTATGAGAAATTTTGCTGTATGTTTTCAGTTTTAAATGAACAGAGGTGCTTTGGAGAGCAAGCTGGCAAGAAAATTAAAGATTAGGCTACTTTAAAATAGAAAGTTTACCTCAGGACACTCCACAGACACACACAAAGAAATCGATGGGTTTCCTTACTGCAGAGACCCTACCAGAGATGAAATCATGCATTTGGTTACCCTTATCTCAGTTTTCCTTCTTGGCAGTCATCTAGAAACTACGTATTTAACATGCAGCTTGTCATAGCATTAGAAGTGTTTATAAAGGCCACAGTCTGTAATCATGAGTTTGAAGGGTGGGAATTCCACCATGACTGATCTGGTCATCATCTTACCCTTGAGTTCCTGACAAGACTCAGTTTGAATTCCATCAGCAACTACTCCCTCCTGTAATAAGTGCCCTTGCCAAATTGGTAGCTGTGTCCTGGACTAGATGGATGCTTTCCTTTATCATGTCAAACGTACCACTTTAGAAGTGTTTAAAAACTGCTTAGAAAGAAACCCAAGGTTGGAGCAGGAGGAGATGCAATCTCAGCAAGAGCTCTTCTGAAGTTTCAGTACAGGGGCAATTGTGCCTGTTGCAGTTTGGGAGCAAATGGAAAACTGCTGCCTCCTGGCACCCATGGGTGCTCACTCACAGGACTGGGTGGTCACAACAGTGCTACTGAGACGTGAGACTGCTGGGGGCGAGCAGTAGCCCCTTTTTCAGCCAGGGGGCTGTGGAAAGCTTTGCCCTTCTCTAGGTGCACGTCTCTCTTCCCTGTTGTAACCCAAATTCCTTGACTCTTCAGCCTCAGTGTTTCAAGTTGTAACTGCTTTGAAGTGTGGTTATTCCAGTCAAATCTATCTGGCAAGGGGCTTCCTCCTCAGAGGCAATGTCAGGCCTTGCCCAGGTGAGCCAAAGCTCTAAATATTCCAATGTGATCAGGCTGTTGCAAAAGCATGTTGTGTCCTGACAAGTCTTATCATGTGCCAGGGAATGTCTTCTGGCCAGAACTTGCAAAGCTTCCCCCACAGCTCTACAGCATTAATTACTCACTTGGAAAATGGAATACACTTCTTGGATCATGCAGACTTTGTCCCCCAGAGCACAGGAATCTGGTGTCCAAGAAACATACAAGTTGAGGCTTCCCGCTGCCTTTGTCAGTGACCCCCTCACCATTGCCCGGAGAACCACGGAACTGTGGAGCCAAGTCCTCAGTGAAGCTTTATTACTTGGAATTTTTAAAGGGAAATCGGGGAAGTTACTGAAATGCTCAAGGCTTGCCTATAAATTACTTTCCTTGTACTGAAGAGGCACGTGAGCTCTGTAACCTGCTTCCATGTCTTGCTGGTAGCCAAACAGTTACAGTTGCTATTTTCAGTTCAGGTTCAGTCTCTTTCAGTTACAGTTGCACTAAACTTAAGATTCATAATTTAACTTCTGGACTGAGCCATAACACTGTGCTGTTATCCAGCTGACACAGTAGGAAAGAGCATCACTACAGACTAATTCCATTTCTTCATTTAAATACCCAGGACTGAGTAGACAATACCAAAACTTTCACAAAAGGAGAATGTGATTTTTGGTTTTGACAAAAAACTATAATGGGGATTTTAGGTTAAAAGTCTTCTGAATTTTTGGAATTTCAGGAGAGGCTATGCCAGACCATTCAAAAGCACAAGTTGTACAAGGGTTTTAAGCTTTTCAGCACTATAAACAGGAAGTTTGTACTCAGAAGTAGCTCTTATTCTGAGGAAGAAGATGTCTTGCTGTTGAATTAACGAAAACGGTTTTAGCGCAGTGGCTGGGGAGCTTCCACTGCTAACAGACATGAAAGTGCATGCCAGGGTGTGAGCTGGGGAAACTCTAATGCCCCATTTTATACCAAAGCTGTGTTCAGCAGTTAGTCACTTTAGAAGTGTCTTTGGCTCGCCTTGTGCAAGTCACTGAGCAATAGCATCAGGCTGGTGTGAAGCGCAGTGAGTTAGGACAGAAGACTTCTCCCATCACTGTGTTCACAAAGAGAACAGGGAATGAGACCTGGCAGCAAGGGCAATGGCTCAGACTTGCCGGTTTACTGCCTTGTGCATCCAGGAACACAGAATGCCAGGGCTGGCATCCCTGTCGAGGGGTTAATTTCACAGTGTGTACACCAGCCACATGGCTTTTCCCCAAGAGCCTTAAGCCAAACCAATCCCACTGAGAGCTTGAAGAGCTTACTATGGGGCATCTGCATGGGGAAGCTTTCTTCTCTCTCCCATCCAAGAGTGGCTTTGCCACTCATTTGAGAGTAAATGATATGAAGGGCCAAACTGAGACGAGGCCTTTGGGGAATTCAGGTGCTTCCAGGGAAGGGGAAGAGAGCAGTGTGTTCAAGCACAGGCACTAGGCTAAAAAAAAGAGTTCCAAGAATTGGGAATGGAGTGGGACCCAGGAGAGTTACAGGGCAGTTGCTTGGTTTTGGGCTGAGTTCTACTGAAATGCCAACTACCGAGTCTGTGCCAGGTCCCAATCAACAAGGAACAAGCTGCAGCTTAGCAGTGTCAATCTGCTGCAGCAGTGACTGTGTAACTCAGAAGTGTTATTTGGGGTTAAAGCTGCTCAGATTTAAGGGGAAGTTTGCAAGTACTTATTTGACTTCTTCCACCTTGGAAATGTGGAAATGACAGGCTGAATAACTCAGTCTTACAGGATGCTTTATTGCCAGCACACAACTATAGACACTGTGCTGCTAGGTAGGAAGGAGGCATTAAAATGAATGGTGTGTAATGTGAGTTATTGAACACTCCTGCAGAAATCTGAATTAAATGCAAGCTGAATTCAACATCTGCTGCGCATTTAACATCATTCAAATGCGCAATTGCATACTCCATTCAATAAAGCAAAACCCAGAATGTATCATAAATATTTTATAACTTTATTAAATTCAAGACATGACAATATTCAAAATACAAAGTGAATTTTTTTACTCAATACTGTACACAATGCAGAAATATCAGTGCATTTCTATAGCATGTATTTCACCTTCATTTAGTTTGTACTAAAACAAATAAAAATTAAGCTTTAAAATAGCTCAAACACCTCATTCAGCAGTTTAAACTGTAAACAGCTTGTTCATTTCTGTGGAGGAACACATTCAGCTTCTGCACCTCCGTTAAGGAGCACCCTGTCTCTTGTGCTTATCTGTGAGAGGATAAATGTAATCAAAATGAGCACGAGAAACTGCCCATGCACAAACGTGGCACCTCAAGGAACTATGGATTGCTGAGGCACAGTGAGGAAAAACTGAACAGCAAGAAGCAGCATCTGAAGCAGCGAGAGATGGGACTGACACTGTTCATAAATGGAATCATGGTTTTCCCTCATAACTCTCCTCCTCCCTTAAAATACTGAACAGAAATCAAACCACAAGACCAGCTTGTGCTGTGTTTCTGTAGTTAATACAGTCAGAATTCCAGACTCTAGGTAAGCATGGTGGTGTTGCTGCCTACCTAAGAGCAACTGTAGAGCTGCTCGTATCCTCTGCCACTTGCAGGCTACTTCTACACATTTTTAGGATCCAGCAGGAAAAGAGCAGCAGTAGAGGCTTAGCAATAGCTGGTCCAAGTCTCTCCTAGGAAGAACTGCAAAACTGAGCCAAGTGTTGTCTAGCAACTGAAAGAATCCACAAAACCTAACTCGCTTTAAACGTCTGAGTGTCAAATCAAGTTGTAAAATAGGTTAATCTTTCGAAATGCACTGCCAATATGCTTGCCAAGTCTTCAAGTGGATATCAGATCTTGCAGCTACCTTCTTACCAGGTTGGCATATCCTAGTCAAAGAGGACAGAGTCTGTTCTCAGCAGTTAACTGTGTGAAAGAACTTTCGGAAATGCCTGATGCAAAACCTGTACTGCATTCTTTGCCCTGTTGTAGCTTCGTAAGTGACTCATAAGCAAAGCTAGATTGATTTTTTAATTCTTTAATACCATGACTACCAAATACGTTCATCTAGGTAGCATATAACTGGCCAACTGTAACTACTACCCCTCCGTATGTTTCTATGGAATCTCTGTAGATTTTCAGCTATACATACCAAGACAAAAACCAGTCTTAAGAAACATATCAGAGATCTGCAGCATAGGAGGACTTTACCATCCACTTTCCAGTTCTCGGAGGACAAACTGGTCCTACTTCATTATCTGAGAACCCGAAGAACTTTGTAACATGATAAAGTTGAGCTCCATCCTGAACAACTGAGCTGAGACCATGCTCCCAGACTATGGAGAAACCACGTAAGACAGATGTTTTCGTTTCAGGTGACCAGCTATGTCCACTCTAGGCTTTGAGTCCAGTTTTGCTGGGGCTGAGGTGGCTGTGCAGTCGTCAGACCACGACTGAACCTCTGGGCTAGAGCTACTTTCTTCTGCCTCTCTGAAGAATTTCTCATACTTGTCCAAATAGGGAGGCCTCTCGGGCAGCAGGTAGTAGTGCGTTGAACTGGCCTTCTTACCATTTTCAATGATCGGAAGATTGGAAGATCCTTCACTATTTTGTCTTTGTAGAGCTTTGCTGCTGACATACTTAGGATCAGGTGCAAAGCTCTGGGTGGGGGGCATAACCCCATTGAGGTATGATGGCAAGCTTTTGGGACTTGGCGTACGGGAATTGCTGCGTGACAAAGGTTCTCTGGGGGGCACTTTTGGAGGCCTGTCTTCATCGCTGTATGCACTAGAAGCAACTTCTGCTGACCACCTTCTGTAATCCGGTTTGAGAGCCCTTGGAGGTATGGGAACCCGTGGTGGAATCTCTGGTTTATCTTCATCAGAGTTTGGAGAAGACCTGTTTAAATGTCCAGATAGTCTTACGACTGGTTTATTAAGAGATCCAGCTGGCCCAGAATGGGACCTTCGCAAACGTCGATGCAGCTGCTGTGGAGGAGGATAAATACTGGATATATATCCACTTAGGCTTTGTGTGGGGTTGGCATCTTCTGGTTTTGGTCCTGTTGGAGTATCAAAATACGCATAGTTGATTTGTCCACAGCCCCTAAAGCTCCGCCGGCTTGGAGCACTGGATTTAAAAGGAGGAAGTTCATAATCTTCTAACAAAAAGTCAGTATCTGAGCTAGTGAGGAATTCCACCTCCTTGTCAACCTCATCTGGAGTAGGGTCTTCAGAAATAGGCAGAGGGGGCAGTGGCCTGGAGCTCCGGTCACTGGAAGATGTAGACAGGAATTGAATTGGCCCATGTTTTATTGGCATGTGAGGAGGTGTTTCTTCAGAAACACAGCCCATGGTTAATGACAGTTTACTAAAGCCAGGAACGAGATGGTCTTCATATCTTGAAATGGGCTGTTCAGTTTTGGGACTTAAAGGAGGTGGACTGGATTTCTGAGATGGGACTTGGGTGCAAGTTTCGGCAAAGCTGTGGTCATTCACAGAAACATGGTTGGAAGAGTGCCCTAAAAAAGTGAGAGGGTCTTTAGAAACACTTTTCAAAGTAATACTCTAGTGCATGACTTTGCCACTGCATAGTTAACATTTAATCCCTTCTAATGCAACAATAAGTAATGTCTGCTTAACGCTCCAGTAGCAAAAAGCAGCTATTATGGATCTTTTCTGGTTGTGGATCTATGTATTTAGTTAAGAGAGCAGCTGATTACCTTATTTTAAGCCAGTCCTCCAGTTAAATGATGTAGTTCAAGAAGCCCCAAACCTAAGCAATAGAACAGTTACAGCTACAAAGATCCCAGCAAAGGACTATGACAGAACAACTGCTATTTTACTGAATGGCTTTTCTGTCAGAAGTGTCACAGCAACTCAGAGGCCTCTAAGGACAAGGAAAAGGGTGGTTCTGTTTGTTTTAACTTGACCGTGTTCTTTAGACTGTTTGGGGGGTTTTGCTGGGCGTGAACAGCAACGTTTTCTTGCATCCTGTCACCAGAGGGCAGCCTTACATCCAGAATGAGAAAGCATTTCGTGTCTTGGTGAAGACCTGAGGATTTACCTTCTTTGTTCCAAGACAAGTCCAATAGACTTAAGTAAATACAAATGTGCTAAGTCTTTACACTTACCAATGGATGGTAAATGTTGCTCTGTTGATGGATTCAAGTTATACGCCACTGCTATAGGGTCCACATTAAAGAAAGTACTGAAAAGAAAAAAAGCCTTCACTGTAAATACACCGTTGTCAGCACTGGTACAAGTATTCTTAATGCTCGTCGCATCTATTTGAAGATGCAATAGATCAAGTTTTAGCCTCACTCACTTTTCAAATCCACTGTGGCTACCCCAGCAGGTTTTCAGACTCCCCATGCCTTGACTAGTGTGAAGAAATCCGGTTTTTAATGGGACTCTCATCTCCTGAGCAGCAACTCCTGCAGTTGACATTGTGCACTGCTCTCTGGTGATGGATGTCTCACAACCCTAGAAATTCAGTCCGTGACAGGTTTCCTGGAGTTTTCCTTCCCTTCAAAAGAGAGGAGGACATAAATATCAGAAACACAAACTTGCTGAGTTCATCTCTCAACTGCAATTCAGTATTTTGAGGAATTAAACAGCTCTCTGGAAGGGCCCGTGGGTCCTAGGACTTGCCAATAGGAAAACTTAAGTGAAGAACAGGTAACTTCTCTTACAGAATTCAACTGCATAGAAAAAAGAAAACCATGTTCAGTAAAGCTACTGCTATGACAACTGTGCATCCACAACTTCGGTTCTTGTACGTACACTGCTGGTTACTGAGGCAAAATTTGTCTTCCAGAACAATCTCTTGAACTTTCTAGTAGCCACCTCTCTTTAGTTGTGTCTTCTTGCTAGTGAGTTTATGCTTTCCAGCGTAGCCAACGTCTCCCAGCCTAGTCTGGTTTAAGTATTCCCTTCAAGAGCCTAACAAATGGCCTTTGCTCCAATGAACAGAATTACTGACTACTTAAATCAGAATCCAAAACTTCTTTTATATAAAGCAGTCACCATTAATAAACTTAAGCACTGAGATCCTTTAGATCATCCTCGCACCTTCTAGCCATTTCAAACTGGAAATCTGGTTTCTGTTCTAATCTATTATTTGAAAGAATCTCATCTTAAACTCTCCTGCTGTATTCACACTTATCTGGCCCATTTATGACAGAAAATGTGTGGGCAATTGCTTTATATTGAACAAGTAATCACAGTCTAAGGAACAAGCTGACGCACAGGGCTTGCTTTGGGAAGTTCAGAATGGATTAGGGGAAGGGAGGAGTGTAAAAGTAGTCAACATGCTTAAGACAGGAGACATTAAGGTCGAGACTGTAAGCAACGATGTTCTCTGGTCTGTGCTTCATCTACCCAAATATCCTAAATTCAGCAAGTACAATATAGTGTTACATGGCTGCTTAAAACCCCAAAGCACCCCACAAAACCCCAACCCACCCAAACCAGTTTAACTTTTATCTCTTGAGAATTAAGAATACAACCATTCTCTTTTTAACATGAGCTTCCTTCCTCCTACCCCCCGACAGAAGAAATTCCACCTCAAGAGAAGTCAGTCAACAACTGAGGGCTACATCAGTGCAGTATTTGTGTCAAGAAAACCCCTCCGCAGTGTGGTACTGCCAGAAAATGGGCTGCAGAAAATACATAGCTTATGGTAAATCTGCTCAATACCAGGCATGCTGTGTGGATGTGTAATCTTCCTTTCCTTTAAGAGGAAGGATCCATTATACTTATTTGCAACATGAGGGCTGGGCAGACTCCTAAGCAGGGCTGTAAACCAGGTGCCCCAGGATTTAATTTGCAGTCTGACACCACTACTTGCCTTTTATAAACAATAGTTTGAGAAAGAACAACTCCTCTTTGCTTTCCCAAGTGTGAACTGTGCCCAGGATTGATCATTCAAGCTCAACAGCTTCGGACTGTAAGAATGGCATAATGTGCAAGAACTAATCGCATTCTTTGAGTCTGATGGTTTTCTTGATCCTGACTTGATCCTGTGATTGCTCTTGTGCCACTGGAAGTGGGATTAAACAGAGTATTTTAGCCAGGCATTTAAGAACTCTAGACAGGAGGCTGTTAACTTTAATAGAAGTGAACAAAGGCCAAACCAGTGTTCTGTCTGCTACAGCAGACTATTGGAGTCTTAGTCCTACTTACTTCAGCCTTCCTGCTTAAATCTCTAGCAGTTCTCCCTTCCCATTGTGTAAGTGCAAGCAGAACCCTTGTCTTAGGGGGGCACCAATTCTGAACTGACTTCCTGTCACGTTAACACAACTCACAAATAAAACATCCATCACATCAGCTCACACTCTACTGAGCAGTGATTTTTTTTTTTTGCCTCACATATTCTACCCTATTAGCAATGAATCTGCAAAAGAAATGAAGGAGAATGAATTGGTGAACTTCAGGCTAGTGCCTGTGAAGGAGTTTGTGCTTCCATTTCAGTGTATTCTTCATGTCAAATGCAAGTCACAAGTTGAAAAATCACGGACACAGAACACTGACCAGTCAGCAAATGATAGCACCTCCCGTCAGCACACGTACAAGACCACCATGAGCACGACACTGGTTATGATATTAAAAAATGAGATGGGGGGTGGTGTGGTGGCACTGCCACGCGCTCTCAGTTTAAGAGCACATGCAGTGTGCTTCCTATGATAACACAGAACCCTTGCAGGGCTTGTCCTCCATCAGATCCCACACCAAAACCACTGCTAGTAATTACTGTGTCAGCTTTCCGAATGCTTTCTAAATCTCGGCTCTCGAGACCGACACTTGCACAATCGTGCCTCTGAGATCGGTCTGGAATGCTAAGCTTGACTTCTGAAATGGACTTAAATATTGACTTACTCCAGGAAAAGGTCATTTTCACTTGTTTCAGTCAACTCTATTTTTTAAAAATAGTGCCAATTTTGCAGCTGTAAAACTTGCTGCCTTCTAACAATACCCTCTTTGTGAAGGTGACTTGCCTCGTGAGTGGACAGTTATGAAACTGTCCTCCATGCCTAAAGCTAGGAGTATCAGAGAGGTAAGGCATGTTCTTCACTAAATCAGCTAGTTACTTTTGCAGTGGAGTCTAGAGCGTTGGTGCTTGTATTTGAAAACATGCATAAGCTTGTTTGAAGAAGCAGTATCTTATGGGGGAGCCATGAGGGCATGTAATCGAGGAGTACAAACTCTATTTTATAGTGTGCTAAGCAGTACATACTGCAGAAGCTGCTATTTTCTAGTAATTGGCTTAAAATTTTTTCTATGGTCACATATAAATATGATAGAGGATATGAAATAGGATAAAGACCAACAGTTTTCACTGTAACTGTTGGTCCAGTCCTGCCTCCTTAAAGACTTAAGGATCTAAGCTTAACCAGAACTCAAATCAAACTACGTTTGCTAAAGAGAATGGACACTGTGCAGTAATTGAAGCATTCTGGATCTCACGCTTCTTTGCTACTCATTTGCACAAAATGGGTTTCCAGTTCCTCTGCTTGTCGGCCCAGCTATGCATAGAGTGTGGCACCTAGAACGACGGAAGCACTTTGAGCACTTCTGAAGATGTTACAGCTTCAGTGTTACTCAAAAGAAACTGAGTTAGTTCAATCTATAGTTAGTAATTACTACAGGGCAGCTACAAGCCAGGGCAATTCAAAGGTTTGTCAGTGCGTTAGGAAGCTATCAACACCATCCACTGTCAGGCAAGGTGTGTGCAAAAGAGACTCTTTTTAATCATTCATGCCTGTTCACATTAACACATATGAATTATATTCTAAATACTGGAGAGGAGATTGATCTTTTTAATATGGCCAAATATATCTTCAGAGTTGAACTGATGAGTGATGAATAATAGGATGGGTATGTCTAAGCTGAAAATGGTCAAATGTATCCATAAACAGTAGGGTATCTACATAGTGAGGAATTTATATGGGGATAATATATGGGAAAATACTTGTGAGACTAGTTATAAAACATCACAAATACACAGTTTTCACATGGATATGTATCACTAAGTGCCTGTGTCATAGCAACAGTAACCCTCTGTTTAGAACCTTAAAAGCATTTAATATATTTTAGCCCCATGCCTATCACTGATCACACGGAGACTCTTACTGTGTTCCCTGCTCTTCCAGCCCCAGTGCAACCAAATATTTGAGGCGAGTCAGGTTTGTAATAAAGAAAACCTTTCTGGTATGCGCAGTAGACCAAAGCATGCTCTAGAATGTTTCACTTACTGGCTGTGGAACACAGCAATTTGCTGTACAGAATTCTGAATGCCTGCACAAGTTTTGGACAGCTTTTAGACCTCTTGTAAGAAACGGGAAAGAGAGAAGTGGGGGGAAGGA
The DNA here is from genome assembly GCF_000696875.1 of Nestor notabilis. Taxonomy (NCBI): domain Eukaryota; kingdom Metazoa; phylum Chordata; class Aves; order Psittaciformes; family Psittacidae; genus Nestor; species Nestor notabilis. The sequence continues at coordinate 12,392 of NW_009931998.1, forward strand.
AGATCCATGTACCATTTTTGGGAGGGGAAGATACGTGGCTACCTTAAATCCACCACCTATTTCTGCTCACCTTGCCACCACATATCTTTAACAAATCTCAGAAGCAATTCACAGGAGGAGGGGCACATTTTTGCACTACAAGTCATCCACTCCAGCTCACTGTTCCTTATTTGACAATGTGATGTAATTTCCTTTTTTCCTTTGACTTTCTATTTAAGCACCTGAGATAGAGCCACCTCTTCTACTATTGAAGTATGTCAGACTTCTAATTGGACTTTACAAAGCCTAAGAGCTGCTAGTGTAACTTTCAGGAACTCCATATGCTTAAAATACTTCTTATTTACTACACACCAAACCTCCACACTGCAGTTCAGTATCCATCAGAGTCACTGAACTAATCATGCTCACATACAGACCTTGGGAGATTTTCTCATGGATAAGAAATATAGTTGTTATAAATAAGGCATAATCTTAGCTGTGAGAGGTTTTTCTACATGTTCTGCCAACCAGAAATGGACCACTCTGTGGTGTGAAGTTTAAGACTATGATCACTTAGTAAAGATGGATAAAAATGCTTCTCAAATCATAGGAGGTTGGAAGTAAAATGAATTCTACAGTTATACCCCAGGTGATGATGGGCATAAATTTAAACAGACAAATGAACGGAAGAGCAGACAATTTATTTAGATTACAATAGCTATTCTTGAGTATATTCAAAGAACTGCAGTTTATCAGGGAGTTTAAGTTCAGTTAATATTTGGGCTGCCATTTCACGGTCCTACACAGCAACTGGGAGGAACCCGTAAATTGCCAGTAGAAAACTAATAATTAAATAGCAAGACAATTGCCTTGCCTCTGCTTGTCAGATTTCAGATGCATGCTTAAGGTATGGTACTTCACCCTCCTGAAAATTTTAATGTGAATATATCCAGCTTACACTCAGGAAATAAAAATTCCTGCACAGCTGACTCAGTCATAACCATAGCGTTAGCCACGCTGTGATAAGTTTTAATTCTGTTTTCCACTACAGAGAAGTGGAATTGTTCTCCTCCGAAATAATTCCTGTATTACAGAGGATGCCAGACAGGGCTTCACCAAGAACAGATGCCCCCTCAAAAGATGAGTTTCTATTAACAAAACCCAACCAAGACTCTCCCATATAGGTGAAGTGCTAAGGAAGGAAAACTAGCTCTGTGCATAAAGTAACAGGGGTGAATTTGAGCAGTTTGGTTTCCTCCTCTTAAAAGTTTGAGCAGCTTGTAAGTGCAATTCACAACTGTTTATGAGGTAGGGGCATCAATCACCTGTCATTCTAGTATGACAAAGATTCAGGTATCCCCAAACTGAACAAAGAGACCTTGCCCCCAGAGCCTTTCCCACCCAGTTCATCAAGGTATAGTTAAGTACTGTTTATCTTTAGATCAAGCCTAGCAAGTGTTTTGCTTATTGCTTCAGCACAGGGTCCTTAGTTTGTGTACTAGTGACACGAGCCTCGGAGTCGCTCCGGACTGCTCTGTGTAACCAACATGGGGAATGTCTGCATCAGGCACACATGCTCAAGAGATGCACTGTAAATACTTGAAGGGTACAGTGCTGTCTCCAGATTTAAACACCACAGACTGGCTATTTTAGAAAATCGGGTATAAGTGTGTACTGGGGTATTAGGTCATGAAGAAATGTTTATTCTAAATTAAGCCATCCTAAATTAGAGTGCAAAGCACAGAGCCTGAGCCCGCAATGCGGTCTCTGTTTACTCACAGGAGCAGGAGGAGCAGCTCCGAGGCGAGAGAGAGAGAACAGTGATACTGTTTCGGGGCTGGCAGAAAACGCGTGGCATGCCACGTTGATTTCCAGGAATGTGGCTCCGGGCGCCCCTGACCGCGGGTCCCACGCGAAGGGGCTTCCCGCTCCCCGCCGCGGCGACCGGAGAC
>NW_009931999.1:0-4889 GCF_000696875.1 Nestor notabilis
GTGCGGAGGCCACCACGGGGATTGCAGGTTGGCTCTGAGCTGAACCCAGTCTTTCAGTGTGTAAAGGCGGCCACGTACGCTTTTTTCTTTAGATTGAAGACGAAACTCAAGTCTCTCGAGCCACCCAGGGTGAACAGGATAACTACGAGATGCACGTTAGAGCTGCAAACATTGTGAGTAGCGCTCTGCTGTTCCCATCGGTGAGCAGCGCATCCGTCAGGTGCTGTTGGGTGCGTTACTGCGCCTGGAGCAGCCTTTCTAACGCTCACAAGGACTGCTGCTAGTGGAGTGTTCTGGTCGTTGGGGTGGCTGGGGAAGGCAGGGTAGCCTGGCTTGTCAGCTGCAGGCTTCTGTCAGAATCCTCATGTAGTGAGGGAGTTTTTACTTTATTCAGAGCTTGGGCTGAAGGAGCAGCTTGGGAGATCTTGTTTTGGAATTGGAGGAAAGCACTGTTTTGATACTCTGTGTGATGTTTTTCTCTGCTACAAGGTCCGAGCTGGGGAGTCCCTGATGAAACTTGTGTCTGACCTGAAGCAGTTCTTGATCCTCAATGATTTCCCCTCTGTGAATGAAGCTATCAACCAGCGCAACCAGCAGCTGAGAAGCTTGCAGGAGGAATGTGACAAGAAATTGATTGCACTGCGGGATGAGATCTCCATTGACCTGTATGAGCTAGAAGAAGAATATTACTCTTCCAGGTACAAATAGGGCAGTGGACTTCTGCCTCATGACTCCATGGGGTGGTTAGTCCAGACAAACAAGTAGTCCTTAAAGTACAGGTCTTGAGAATGTTTCCAACAAAACTTTACTTCTGTTTTTAATTAGGTCCAACTCTTTCTCTGCAACTAAACTGCCTTTTCCTTGTGGATACCCTACAGGGTATGAACGTCATGGGGAACTCTAGGTTCCAACTCTAGGTCCCTGCTTTAGTTGGCTAGATTTGACAGATAATCTGCTTAGGCTTCTTTTGTAATCATTGTAAAAGGACATGAGCTTCCTTGGGAGTATAGACTTCTGTCTGAGTATCCCTGTGGAGCAGCCTCTGCCTCTAGAGAGACTAGGTTGCTGAGCTGGGTCCTAATGTTGGATGACATCACCACGTCCTCATGGTGAGTGCTTTCACAAGTGACCTGGTCACACAGTGTGCCTTTTCCCCTATAGTCCCCGGCCGCCTGGAGTCCTCCGTGGGTGAGCACTTGAAATGAACAGAAGAGACTTGCTTGGTTTCATTGAATAATGAAGTATTGTGATAGGATTTTTTACAAATTGTTACTGATTTGTGGGATTTTTAACATTTTAAAAATACTCTTACTTAGAAAACAGGCTTTAGAGGATTTAGATACTTTATCTTTTTATTTTATCTTCTCTCATGCACTCCAGCACTTCTAGTTGATGATGCAGTAAATGAAAGTGGGAGAAAACAACTGAGAACCTGATTTCGGCTGCACTGTCCAAGCTAAGCAAAGTCAGTGCAATAATGCTAGGAATTCTAAACAAAGATGTAGCTTTTAAAAACCTTACTTAAAAATTCATTGCCCAGGATTTCTATTTTTCCCTTTCCTTTCTTTCTAAAAATGCTGAATGCCTGTAACCCCAACTAAGTCAACTAAACCTTAATTGCTCACTATTTTTGGAAGTTAGGCCATTGGTTTTGAGTAATATATGTATTTTAAGAGTAAAAAGATGATATGACATGGCTTAAGAACTGCTATGACATTGGAAGAGAACTAGATGTAGGTGTTTAGAGTTGTTTTTATAAACAACTCTATGAGTAAAGTTTTACTTTACTGATTCTTGGGTGGAGGGGCAGCAAGAGATCCTAGAAACAGCACAGCAAGGAAGAGCAACAGTCGCAAACCCACACACCAGCCCAGGCTCTGATGGGTCAGGGGTGCACACCCGACACAGGCTGCATCCACACGAGAGTGAGCTGTATCCCGAGTGACACGCTGTGGGTGATAGTGCCTCACAGGTGCCAGATGTGCTTCCTTCATGCTGTCACCAGACTGCCACTGCTGTGTGTCAGTAGCTTTGACTTTTGGCCTAAGGGGTTGTGGCCGTGCTGGCGTGGTCTGTTCACCTGCCTGGCACCAGGTGCCGTGTAAAGCGACCCTTCATAATAGAACTAGTGTCTAAGAACAAGTGTTGGCATACACCAAATGGATTTGCCTTTGTGCTCGCTCTTGTAAGAGTGGTCAGGAGGTGAGGAAACTCGGCAGCTCTGCACAGCTGTGATCTGAAACGTGTTACCATGTAGCACTTAGTCATTTGCTTTTAGCACTTATTCCCTTCCTGTGCTCTTTCCAGTCTTCTTCTGCACCAAAGAAATTGTGTGTGTGTAAATACAGAAATAGTAATTTATTCAAAGTCTTTTTATAATTGGAGTACTAAGATATTTTTAATGGAACTTTTAATGTCTAATGTGGGGAAAAGGGGTTTCTGTTGTGTCACGTAGTTGTAGAGTGATAATCATGTTCAAATGGCTGGAGTAGCTGGTTTGCCCACAGACATGCATTCTGTGCAGTCCTGGGAGCGCAGCTGTGGTTACCTCTCAGCGCCATCCGTCACTTCCTCATGGGTCCTGATCCCATGGGCTCTCATTAAGAGGCATGCAGTCCCATGAGGCCCGGCCATGGGTTGCACACAGCCATCCTGCCAGCCTTTCTCCCATGTTCTAGTGCCCTTGAAGGTCACTGGTTGGTTGATTGTAGGTTGCTCCTCTAGGGGAGGCTGCAGCAAAGTGAGCTCCCTGCAGCTGCACACCTCCAAGAGCTGCCCCAGGCTGCAGAGCTTTGGTCTCTGTGCTCTGTTCCTGACCACTGTGACAAGTCTGTGGAAGGAAGCATCTCCCTCCTGTCCAGTTCTGTCACTGTGCTAACGGGGCTTAGAAGGCAGGCCTTTGCCCATAGTGAGCAACTAACGGGACACGTTGCAGTTGTAGGGCCAGGTTTCACTGCTAGGCTTTTATTGCATACGTGAGGGTTTTGATGAGGAGACCTGAAAGCAGGTCTTTGAAACTTAAAGATTGTTCTGAAGGAATCTTTGCTTTCAGTCCCTGTGCTCAAGCAGTTTCCCAGAGATGTTTCTCAGCAGTTTCTCTGCACATAGACCTGGCTGCATGCCTCGAGGGGAGTAGTGAAGTCCCTTCCATGCACTGAGAAGCCCTCAGTCAAAGGACAGAGTAGCAGTGGGCTACGGTGAGCAGTAGCTGCTTGTTGACCCTAACTTTTGAGGAGCATAAGGTGAGAGGTGAAGCTTAGACTTTCGGAACTGTTCTATCTCAAGTACCAGGAGAAGTGCTTATGCTTTTGACGGAGCTAAAACGTTGTTAGGAACTCCTCTGCCCATATGGGCTGGATGCTGTGACCAGGTTCTCCTTGGAAACCCTGGCCTGAGGTCTAAGACTGATAGAAGAGAAGTTGTAGTTCTGGTCAGGTCCTGAAGGTCTTTGCTAGTTAAACCCAATTGCACTGTGTTTGGGGGCTGTAGGGAAGGGTGATCTTCCAAGGGATTTTACAAAGGCTCCAGATAAAAAACCTGCATCCACTGCCTTCTCACTTCTACTGCAAGCCCAGCGGGTGATGCTGCCAGAAAAGAGCTCAGAGGTAGATGCTTGCAACTCGTGCTTTGTGTGCTTATTCCCCAAAGCAGTAACTCCAAGCCCAGCTTGCCTTCTCTCATCCTCAACCCCAAACCTGCATTTATGTTCCATTGCTCCCTTCTCTGGGACCATGGAATCTGTCTTGAGTGTGGGGTTAGATTTCAGCACGTTTTATGCTTGTGCATTTTGAAGTGTCTCATATTTCTACACTTAAAATATTTCCTGAAGCATCTATTCAAGTCCATACATTAAAAATGTAAATAAAGCTGCAACAACAGAATCACTTGACCCATTGGGTTTGTTTTACTCTGAACACAAGCTGCTTTCTGCTCTAGCACTCATTTTGTCTTGGCTGTCTCCTGTGTGTGCAGCTCCTTCCAGGAATTTGTTCTGGTTTTGTTGCGGTTTCTTCCATAATTTTCCTTTTTAGTTTTGGCCTTTCCACCTTGTGTTTTTCTCAGAGCACAGACCAGCATTAGCCAGTTCTGTACAAAACATCCCTTCCCACAGTGCTGGCTCACCCAGCTCCACAGTCTGCAGTGGGCAAACCCAGCACCTGCTTTTAGCAGTGCCATTGTCTCAGGTTCTGCTGAATAGGAGCTCTCGGTACCTTGTGGGCTGGGCAGCTTCGAGGGAAGACCCAGAGCTGCTGCAGAGCTTTTCCAAAGAGGTGTGCATTGGTTCCTTCTGTGTCATGACAGGGACAGGCCCTAAGCAAATGGTGCTAGGGGTGTTTTCTGTACTGAAATTTAGAGCAGGATTTGTATTTTTTTCCTCACTTAGGTTGTGATCTAATTCCAAGTAAAATAATGATGAGTGAGTTCCTTGCCTCACTCAGATCAGTAGCAGGATTCCTATGGGATGCCTGGACTTCAGTCCATGCATTTTCAGGGGCTTGGAGCATCTGGATTGGAGTTGAGCTCTGTTTCAGTTTGCAGCAACAGTTGTGTCTGTGAAGTTCCCCCGATCTCACCAGACCCATCAGGTTCAAGACCAGCCCTGAGCCGGTGTCCTAGGGAAGGCAGGTGTCACAAGGCTTGTGATGAATTCCTGCGCACGGGCCCGGCATCTAGGAGCTGTGTCTTGCCATTTTCTTAATGCTTCGCTTTTGTGGTGCTCTCCCCCCCGCCCCTCCCCTCCTCTCTTACTGCACTGCTCTCTCTCCTTACTCGGTTGTTTGTTCTGTAAAGCTACAGTCTGTGTGACAGCAGCGACCTCCCGCTGTGCGAAGCCTACTGGAGACAAGACCTTGCCACACTGTCTCCCGAAAGTCTCTCCATGCCCCTGC
>NW_009932000.1:0-263 GCF_000696875.1 Nestor notabilis
TGGTGGTGAAGGGTGGGGGGAGTCGGTGACGCTGGGGTGAACTCGGTGGGGTTTCTCCTCCCTGACGGCGGGGATGGAGCTGGAGCTGCCCTTTAAAAAAGGAGAGAGGGGAAAGAAAGGGGAGGGAGAGGAAAAAAAGGCAAGCGCTTTCTCGCGTTGAGCTGGTTTCCCTGCGGCAGACTTCCAGCAGGAGAGCGAGCCAAGGCAAACAGGCGAGCAGACCTGGCTGAGAAAGGGCAGAAATGCAGGCTCGGAAGGGGAAG
>NW_009932000.1:294-18775 GCF_000696875.1 Nestor notabilis
ACCCCCTTCGCGTCCCCGAACTTCTGACAGGTGTCTGACGCCTTCCCCAGGCCGGTGGTGTTTCCTCCAAACTTTAGTGAAAGTCAGACGGGGACTTCTTAACTTGCAGCGTCTTTGATTTTGGCACATTGTCTCTTCATTGTGGTTTAACAAGGCAAAAAGAGCCCCGAGCGAAACACCTCAGCGTATTCTGTAGCACTGCTGAGAACGGCATTGAAGCATTTCCAAGGTGTGGGCTCCCGGTCTGCTTAAAACTGTGGCTGTGTGGCAGTGTTTGAAAAGCAGCAGATAAATGTGATGCATTGTAGAACTAGGTGAAAAAGATTTACTTTGTCTTAAGACGAAAGTTTACTTTTCGAGCAAGTTGCTGCACTTGGAGGAGGGTATACTGGAAGGCGGTTGAAGTGTATCAGGCCAGATGAGGTCTGAGAGGATGAAACGGAATAAGAATAAGAAAGAGTAAGAAGGGTGAGAAATAATAGTTTAGTGAGGAGCCCATAGTTGTGTTTCGAGACCAAGCTCGAGGGAAGAAATGCATTCTAGTAGTTCATGTATAAAAGTAAATGTGTGTAGGTACACCCTTCATTTTCTAACGAAGGGCTCAACTTGAGTAATTTTCCAGTAATTAGTTTTTACAAATATGATGATGCTGATATTAAGATGGGGGGGGGGAATCAATTTTGCATCACAGCCGCTCTTGTTCATTTGATTATTTCTTCAGAAAATTTAACATTTAGAAAACAGTGTGAAAAAGATACAATATCCTTAGAGTGAGAAGAATTTGTAAGTCTGTCAGTTCAGTCTGTAGTGTCTTGAGGTACTAGAAGTTCAAATGCTTCAGAAATACCTGTTTTGAATTCTAATTTTTGATAGCATTTTTTACAGGTAATAGTTTGTATGACTTTGTGAGCTTTATCAGTGATGGTATGATAAAGTTGATTCATGCCTTAAAATTTGTGACAGCTGGGGCCATAGCCTGGCTTTGTTAATTTGTGAAGGATAGTGTTTTTCTCTATGGGCTTCCTTGGCATTCCTAGATAAATAAAGGCAGGCTTAGATTCACAGAGTTTGAATGGATGTGATTAAGTCCTTCAAGAAAATGGAACAGTTTGTACTGATAACCATTTCCTTCAGTTGATACAGTCTAATACTTAAAACTTATCCCAGCAACACTTCTGTAATTTTCAAACAGTGCATTTGATTCTTATACAGTACATGGATTTTTATTTATTTTTTTCTCTCTCTGATTTCTGACGCTCATTTTCTTCCCAGGATTTCTGCTGCTTGAGTGTAGTCTATGAGTGGTACATTTAAGCTCACTAGTAAGTCTTGGTTTGGTGGTTTGGGGATTTGTTTAGGTGGTTTTTTTTGTTTTTTTTTTTGGTTTTTTTTTTTTTTTTTGTTATAAATTTGCTTGTGGAGTTGTGTTGGGTTTCTTTGGGTTTTTTGTTGGTTTTTTTTTTGGGGGGGGTGTTAATCTTTTATGGACTTCTTAGAATTCCTTCATGATCTGCATTTGTGGATCACAGTTTGGAAACTGTTCTCTTGGAGTCTTCCTTTTGCTGAGTGCAATGCCTGTTTATACCCTGGGTAAAAGAACAGTGGAGTTTTAAAGCAAGACAAAGGTACTTGTGAGATCCACTCCCACGGATCTTCAACTACAATCCAAGTGCCAGTCTGCAAGAGGCAGTAACTGAGCATAGGAAAAGATGGACCAGCTTGGACAGTGGCCCTTTAGGCCAAGGTAGGAACTCAAAATGAAGGAGGGGAGGGTGTTTCAGGCTCTGTCCTTCAGCACTTTAGCTTCTGTCAGGTTGTGTCAATTTAAACATAGTAAGACAGAGTTTAAAAAGAAAACTCTGGAAGCAAGGAAATAGCTAGAAATATCCTTTATGTTTCCCAAATGTGGGCGTGCATGTTTCACTACAGCTGCAGGAAGGAAGCTGTGGAGAGGAATGGGAACTGAGGTTGTGCATTCTTGCTCCGGTACTATTTCTACACTGATGAGTGGAAGGTGACTGTAGTAAGACATAGTGTAGTATATATTCCAGAAAAGTTGTTACAGAGGAATGATAGAAGTGACAGAAGAATAGATCAGAATATTGCAAAATAAAGTGAAAAATGAAGGTGAGGGGCAATATTTTTCTCTTATCTTGGATGTACATGAGGAGACACTGGGGAGAGATGGAGCTGATGCATGAAAGAGTATGCTGGCTTCATGCTTCTATGGAGAAGGAGCAGCAAGCAGTTCTTTATGGAGCTGTCATGAGTAGGAAGAAGATTGATGTTGGAGTATTCCAGATTGACATGATTGCTTCTAGTCCCAAGTCTGAGGGTGAAAATGTAACATAAACAGCTTTGCCATTTATCTAACAGCAAAAAGCAAAACTGAAATCCTTTGGGTAGACAAACTGTAAATCATACTCAAAGGTAACAGTGATATACACTCTGTCTGTACTAGAGAAATAGAACTTGTGGGAAGTACCTGGTATCTGAACAAATATGAGAGCAGAGAAAACTGCATGTGGACAAGCCAAACCCCATCAGTTTCAGACTAAACACTGATATGTGACTTTTCTTTTTCTCTCGTTTTTTTTTTTTTTTTTTTTTCTGTCTAGCTGGGCCCTCAGTGCCCATGTATTGCTGAGGAATGAGTAAGACTGAGGAGGCTGTAAAATTTTTTGTTTGTTTTTTTCACTTAGGAAATCTGTGAACCCATAGCAAAAGAATGACATGGCAGGGGAAAAAAAAATCTGCATTCAGTCTCAAAGAGCCTCTTGTCATTTAGGAGGGGCAAAAATAATTTAAGAGTTTCTTTTGCAAATACATATGATTTTCAGGCTTTTTGTAGGCTCATCCTTTCCTAGTGTAATTATCATGTTCTATATTGCCACATGGATTGAGGACAACTTTCAGTTTATATTTAGGGGTGTGTGGTTTTGTTGTGGGTTTTGCTTGTTTCTTTGCGGATTTGTTTTTACTTTTTAGTTTTTTTGGGGAGTCAGGACACAACAATCTTGGGTTTCAGGTTGAAGGAAGCCGTAGTAATCCCGTAAACCTCATGGTCAGTAAAATGTTTTGAAGACAGATGTCTAACATCAGCATGTTTTTTACCTGAGAGCTGTTTTGTGTTTTTTCCTCTATTTATATTAATTTATGTTATATATTTTAAAAGTCTTAATTTTATACAACAGAAATTTACTTTTCTTTAAAATCACTTTTTATTTGGCCAGCTGACTGGAAGCCTGTTGAGACTATGTTGATAGTTCTCTTACCTACCCACCTGCTCACAAGATTGGTGCAATTAGAATGAAGTTGATATTTAGTCTAGGTTCAATAATAGACGGCATGCTACCCTTTATTTTAATGTTAATGTTTTAACCCTGACTTAAATCAAAGTGTGATCCAGACAGAATGACCTCAATAGAACTAAAAACACTCTAGCTGCTGAAGTAGCACATCAAAATTATGAATAGTGTGAGGGAAAACAGCATGAATAAAAATTGACCATGCTATCTCCCTGTGTTTTTGGAACTTGAGTATGGGAGAGCTGATTACGTTTGTACTATGTCTTTGCTGTCGTGAATGATAAATATTAACCATGTGCTTGAATTGAAAGGTCTCACACTTGTCTGCAGAATCTTTGGTCTAAATTAAATACAAGGAAAAATGGTGATGCAATGGACAGGAAGTTGAGACCCCATGTTCTCCTTGGTCTTCTGTGTAATCTTGAAATGGTTGGTACTCCCACCTCTGCATCTCTTTCAGCCTCACTGATGTCCAGTTATATTGCACGTGTCAGGCAGACTGAGGTACCCTCACCTGCAGAGCTTGATTGAAGGACAGCTTATTGCAGTTTGAGGCCTTGGATTGTAAACTCTTGAAGCAACTTGCTATATATTTGTATAGCACCTAACATCATGAAGCTCCTCCAAAGTTTGCAGAAGTCTATAGGCATTGTTTTATTCAAAACTTCCAGTTGTGATTTTTGTGACTCATTGCCAGTATTGCAGTATGGGTTACTTGGAGTCATTTGGATGCATTTGTGCGTGTTCAAATTTCAGCTGTTTGCAGTAAAGCTTGGGCATTTGCTGTGTGTCACTTTATTTCAAAACCTGCCCCATTTTTCTCTAATTAAAGCCATACATGTTATGATTCCATGGTGTAATTTACTAAGTTTGTAAGTATAAAGGATCTTTCAAACCGTAAATTTGGTAAATCACCTGGGAGTTCATCAGTGAATGGTGGATGTTGTGGTTTAGCAGTAAAAGTTGTGTCACTGAAGTGCAGGCTACAACCAGTTTGGTTTGTTCATGTTTGTGGATTTGGCAAGAAGAAAAGTCAATAAAGATCTGCTTTTTCTCTTGCTAGCAACTGCGGTCCAGTGTGGTGCCTCTCACTGTCAGTCTACAGCATGGACTTATCAAGTTGTAACGTGAGCTGCTAGAAGGTGTCTTTTTTTCCCCCCTAAAAGCATTTGAAGTGAATCTGCACTCTTCATGGTGATAAGTGGGGATACTCGGAACTAGACTGGGTAATACCTTGAGCAGTCTGCTCTGAATAGACCCACTCTCACCAGGGGGCTGGGTTGGAGGCCTCTGGGATCACTTCCAGCCTGTGTTATCTTGTAGTTACAAAAAGCGAGCACACTGCATGCTTATTACAGAAGCAGCTACCTGAGGTAGTCGCCAAATTTGTGATTATTTGAGATTAAACTACAGTTATCTTAAAAAATCATTTATGTTTTTTTTTTTTTCCCTAAAAGTTTGTGTTAGTATTCCAGCGTTTTTAATTATTAAGACCCTGATAGAGGATGCAGAATTTCTTCTTGCATGGGGAGTATATTGGTGCGTTGCTGGAATGGCCTTTATTTTGTGATTGACTTGTTTGGCATTAGTAATGGAGCTTGTTAATTTGGAAATGGGAACATAGTTCAGCTTAGTTTGCTCACTACCACCCACCTTTCTTATATGGAGGAATTGTTAACAAACAGTCCAGATACAGAGGCAGTAATTCTTGCCACCAGCTTTTCTTTTTCCATTTCGTAAATCTTGTAAACTGAGTATTTAGATGCTTAATTTAGGAAACCAAAGGAACTAATGACCATGAGAGTTAAAGTTATCTTTCTAGTCATAAATACAGGCAAAGAATAATCCTCTGTCAGATGAGGGTTTGTTAGAGGCAGTTGGTAAATTTTTAAGTGATGCAGGAATGTTGGGTATTTCTGTTTTCTGAACGGTCTATGTGGAATGACTAGTGATTTACCAACTGTAGCAAGAATGTGATGCAGCATCTGCACTGAACACTTTTAAATCTGTTTTAAAAGTTTTCTGATAAGTAGGCTTGGATAACTTGTACTCTGGAATATAAAAAAGACTAAAGCAGGATTGTTTGCACTCGTGTGCACCCTTTATTTTTAAAAGCCTTGGTTGCAATGGGGAAATAGCAAAGAACTGAAGGATTGCAATGTAATTCCACTGTCTCAAAGGGAGAAAAAAACCCCTAGTTTGAGATTTTCCTGCTACGCTTCGCAGATCTATTTTCTCACTAAGACTATCATAGTGGGATTTTCATACCTGGCATGCACAGCAGTAGAGATCTATTTGAGAACAGCTGGAGTTTTACTATAGTTACTGAGCTGTGTTTAAGGATACCTGAATAAAATGTAATGGAAGGAGGTGTACAGGAAGTGAAACTATGTACCTAACACCTCCTTCTGTCTATGTGCTGTAGGAAGTTACAAAATGTTATTTGATAGAACTGATTAACTGATTAATACAACATGCCTAGGCTTTGAAAAGTATTTGATCAGTGCATCCGTTAACTATTCTTCATAAAGCAATCTATCTTAACAGTGATGTTTCAAGGCATATTTGAGGGTTTTTTCAGTTCAACATCTTGATCTATGTTGGACTGCATAAATTATGTATAATAGAGTGTACACAGACTTTTGAAAGTTACTTAAAAAAATCCTGAAGAACCCTTGGTTATAGTTTTTTTGGAAGTTATTTAAGTTGGGAGTACAGCTAATAGTGGTGTTAAACAGATTAAATCACCATTTGAGGGAATGATGATAGAATAGGAGACAAAGTTGTGGACAAGCATGGTACTGATTTAAATAAACTCTTGTTTCCACTAAACCTCTTATGTACCCACTATTTATCAATTTGACTTTTTAGATCCATAGATCTGAAATAGAATGGGGTCCTTGTAGAGGAGGGTAATAGTGAAATAAAAAGTGACTGAGAAAAGGCCTCAAAGAGAAGGTTTTTAAAGAGGGAATTTTAGCTTTTGAAAATGGAGAACTTTGTTTCCTTACAGGCATACTTTGTTGCAAACATCTCAAGGTGGTTTCCTCAGTGTGAAATTGGTTGGCTTCCGCATAGTTTGATGTGACTAGCTTATGAAATTTATTTTTGGAGTGGATAAGCTGCAGACTTAAAATGTCTGTCTCAGATTGAAGATGATGGAAGATACTGGTATGGAGATAAAAAAAAAAATCAGCTATTTTTCATGACATCTGCTTCCACTAGGGGATTTTTGGGTCCCCCATTTGAGATGTTGATACAGTATATTAACTGAATTTAAAAAACTGGTTCTCTGAAGCTTGTAGATAAATCTGAAGTAATCTAGCAATATAGAAAAAGTCTCAGTGTATCGGTGATTTACACCAAAATGCTGTACAAATATTTGCCAGTGTAATTTATAGGTGATGATAAAAGCTATTGAGGCAACTAGATAAACTGCAACGTGTTTGGGTTTGGCTTCTTCCCAGCAGTGGTTCGTGCTCTACCTTGGAGGCTGGTTACAAGGAGTTCCTCCTGGCTCTATTCTGGGACCTGTCCTGCTTAATATCTTTGTCACTGATCTGGAGTTGGAGTATACCAAATCTGGAGAGCAGTCAGTATGCTCAAGGGCAGGGCTGCATTTCAGAGACATCTAAGCAGGACAAAGGAATGACCCAGCAGGATGTTCATGAAATCCAAAAAGGATGAATGGAAAGTACTTAATGTGGGACAAAATAACCACTTGTGGGGGATACAAACTGGAAATGCTGTGCCTGAGTCAGCAATGTTCCCATGCTGTGTACAGTAGTATGGCCACTAGACAGAACAAGGTGATTATTCCTGTTTACTCGGCACTTAATAGACCACACCTAAACCACTGCATCCAGTTTTGCTCTCCACCATCCCACTGAAGGCTGCAAGGACTGTCTGTGGGCACATGACCTGTGAAGAGAGGACAAGGGATCCAGAGCTGCATGGAGATGCACCCTTGAAGATACTTTGTGGCAGCTTGCCAGTATTGCAGTAGACATTAGGAAGACAAGGGACTCCTCACAGATGCGTGGTACGAGCCTGAGAGACAGTGGTCATAAAGTAAAACAGGGAAAGTTTGTTTTGTACCAGGCAGATGCTGGTCTGCAATGATCTGAGTAAGAAAGCCATTCAGACACTGTAAAATATCATTGAAAATGCAGTTTATTAGAGCTAACACTGTAAAGAGAGAATAGTATAAATAATCTTACATCTGTTTTGATGCTGGGAATCCTGAACTGTGCAGCATCAAACAGGCCTCCAGTCCTGTGCAACATGTGCAGGTCCTGTTCATGGAAAGGGTCACCTCATGTTGGTCCTTTGAGCTATTGTTGGATTTCCTTACAAGAAAACAACTCTATTAATAATTTCTACTGTCAAGCAGAAAGTATGCTCACATGAGAACTTCTAGCTGCACTTCTAGATAAAGGCAAGGCCACCCAGGTGGCATAATTCCCTGTACCAAGTGGGAGCTGCCTTCAGGCTCCTCTGTTACAGTGAGCTGGCTGAGCTCATCCTGCAGCCAGGGGGTATGTGGCAGCACAGCACGGGACTGAAAGCTAGCCTGTACATGCAGCACAGGCATAGGCCTACTCAGGTTTGCTCTTGCGTGGATCTCTGACTCCTGTCTTCCAGTCAGGATCTCTATAATGTTCTGGCTTGACATAGACTGTATTTCACCATGAGGACAGTCAGGCATTGAAACGGATTCCCTGGAGAGATTGCGGAATCTCTGACCTTGGAGGTTTTCAAGACCCAGCTAAACAAAGGCTTAAGCAACATTGTCCAAATTCAGCATTCATTGTGCTTCAGCAGAAGGTTGAGCTAGATGACATCTTAAGGTCCATTCCACCCTGAATTACTCCATCTCTCTGTTCTGGGTCTCTCTTGTGATCTTAAAATCTTGGTTGGAAGTTATGGTAACTTCATTGCAACTGATGGGAATATCTATAAGGCAGGAAAATTATGGGTTTGCACATAACTCCATGGTGAAATTAGTGCTATGGTAGTAGTAATACAGATATAATTTAGATAGAAGTGGACTTGAAATTGGATCCAGGAAGTTTAACGTGTCGCTGCATCACTAAAGAAATATGATTGTAGAATAATAAAAAGACCCTGTCAGCCATTCTTTGTTTCTATAGTCATGCATCACATAGGCTTTATTTGTCCCCTAGTTTTCATTCTTTCTCCTGAAAAATTTGTTTAAACAGAAATATTTGTATCCCATATTTCACGCAAAGCATAATTTAGCCATTAGTTTCCAACTTTGCTTGCTGCTGGTAATATGACAGTAAATTGGATTGTGGTTGACATGTTAATATACAAGATGTATTAAAGTAATACTAAACAATCTGTGCAACTGGTATAGCTGAGGAAATATTGAGAGATCTGGATATTGAATGTTGCCAAGTTTGGCTGTTCCTTTCTTGCAGCAGGGGAGCATGGAGTACTTGGTCCTTACTGGAAAGTGTTTCTTGTGTGTATGCTTTGGTGTTTTGAACCTGTGTGTAACTCAGGTCTGTGGAGGCAGCAATGGGCAGTCTTCAGGTACCAGAAATTGCTGTTATCTAGTGAGACCTTTACCCCCAGCCATCCTGCTACTTAACCCGATAGCAATGAGACTCCTCTTGCCCCTTGTTGTTGATCCTAAATATAAAAAGGAAGGTGTGCATGGGGAACTTTTGTATTATGATATATCTGCTTTTATATTATTAAATACTTCACCAGTTGCCTTTCATGTAGCTTAACTAGGTCATGATCTGCCCAAATAGCTTTGGCTAAACCGTATCTTCCAAAATAATTAAAAGATGAATAAATGCCTTGTTTGGAGGGAAACCTGATTATATGTGTTGCTGAAGGAGATATGGTTGTCATTGACAGAGATGGAATCTTCACAGGTGAAGTCACTGTGCCTATTAGTACTACTGAATGTCATTATCTGGTGGAGAGAAGACTGAAACAAACTTCCAGTTCCTCAGGGAAGATTTCGTCAGAGTTCCAGTACTTGATGAATCCCATGAATTCTTGTTTTGATTAAATTTAATTTATCTAGGGAAAAAGGCATTAGAGTGAGGAACTCAGAAATTGAACTTTTTAAAAAATTATTTATTTACCATTATTTAATTGTGCTTTAAAAGTACCTGTGTTGGGGGAAAAAAAAACATTCTAATGCTGAAGGGCCATTTAATGTAGCAAAGGTGTGCATATTTTGGTTGAGACTTGGTGCTAGTTATGTCAAAGTAGAAATGAGAGGTATTTTTGAGTGAAGATAGTTGACTATTACCTTGGTTAAGGGGCAACTTAATGGAGTTGCAATCTTTGAAGTAGAATTAGATGTCTCTCCAAAACATACTCTGTAAATAAGTCTAGGGGGTTGGAATTACTGGGTGAAATTGGGATTTGCTTGTGAGGGGTAACTGCTTCCGAGGTATTTTGGGGAGCTGAATTTAATTTCTGCAGTTAAACATACTGAAGGATTTCATTTCCATAGCCTACTAACACTTTTAATTTATTATTAATGTTTTCAGATTTTCCCCCCAAAACTGGAATTCCCTGTTTTGTTTCATTCTTCTTGCCCTGTATTTCATCTTCTTTCAAAACTTCCTGCAGTCGTTGTTCCACCCATTTGTTTTCTGGCTTTATCAGACATCGCAGCAGTTTTTTTTCTTTCTGGTCTGTGTTCTCACATGGCTCAACAGACTGCTTTGCTAAACAATCAGTAAGTAGCATTACTGCTACATCGTTAACATTAGGGCTTTATCATTAGGCTATTCTACCTTTTGTTGACCTTCAGTTGTTGTATTTATAGACTTCCTATAGTAGCTGATGAAGCATTATCTTGATGGTCTTTTACTTGTCCTCGAGGCTTAATAGCTGTTTCCAATGGGCACTTGAGTACCAGTTGCCCCATGAGCATAGAGAGGGTGGAGAAACAGTGCTCCTCCTTCCCAGTGATTCTTCTCTACAGTTGTAATTTAGTCTTAACCGAGCTGCAAGTGTTATGCAGCAAAATCTAAATTAATGCGTTGTCCAAGTTTCCTTGTTCTATAAATTTGTGCAGTTCTACCCTGATAAATGGTTAAAAAAACGCGGGACGGGGGAAAGGGATGTTCAGGGCAGGGAGGAGAACAGAACTCTGGCACTAAGAAGGCCACTGTTTCTGCGTCATAACATTGATGAAGATGAGTGATACAGAGAATCCTCTGTAGCAAGGTAGGAGTAAAGATTGAAAACTGACCAGTGTCCGCAAAGCATAAGCTGTAGTTCTTATTTGGTTGTATTCATGTTGCCAGCCAGATATTTAGATATTGGGAAGTATCTGTCTGGTGCTGTTGTCTTCCCATTCTATGGGGTTTTTTTTTGAAACTCTGCAGTCCCATCCTCCTTCCTCTTTTTTCTTGCTCTCTGTGTAGGTTTATTAAAGTCATTAATCAGCCTGTACATATGTTTAAGTAGGTCTTTGCACTCTGTTGGCACAATCCATTTTTTTGAGTAAGTGGGTTTCGTGGGTC
Organism: Nestor notabilis; assembly: GCF_000696875.1. Classification (NCBI taxonomy): domain Eukaryota; kingdom Metazoa; phylum Chordata; class Aves; order Psittaciformes; family Psittacidae; genus Nestor; species Nestor notabilis. The sequence continues at coordinate 11,126 of NW_009932000.1, forward strand.
TGTTCAATGGCTAACTTCAGAACAGTGCAAGTTTGGAAGACTGACATTAATGATAATGGTTACAATTATTGTCAGCTAATGCGTTGTTCTCCTGAGGCTGCAGAATCCATGAACTGACTCTAATTTCCTGTAAACTACATATTAAATATTTCTGTATGCTGCAAAAGTTAGAATTCCAGTAAGACCATGTTATATGTGTGCAGATCTATTTGCAGTGTTACATAAGCAGTAAAACTTATTACCACAATTAGAATTGCTGATCTAAAATTTGAGAACTGAAGCGTGATGAAGATTTAAGAATAGTTTGGGGGGCTGCTGCTTTGCCCTCTCTCATTGCAGGACAGGTTGTCTTGTTTAAGGCTAGTTCCAATTAATTTTATGTCTATAGAAGTTCAGTAACAACAAACTTAGGAGTATAACCTAATGTAGCATGTTGAAAACTTGAAATATTTAAAATTGCCATTATGAGAAAGAATAAAAAGCCATGCTTTGTGTGGCCCAAAGCCAGAAAGAAGGATGCTATTTGCAGATGTTGGATTTCTCTTTAACTTCCTTTTACATTTTTCTTTCTCATTAAATGATTTATGGGAAGTTTCCATGAGTGTCAGGAATATTGTCATCTTTGGCCAAGTTCTCCAGATGACAGAATTACTTCTCCTTGCTTTTTAAAAAATTTTCTATCTTTATTTTTAATTTATTTAAAAATAAATGTTCTTATTCACACTCTTTTTGAAATCTTTGTGAAAAACTAGGATAGGGTATTATTTCCTAAGAAGCATTTTGGAGCCAGCAATTAAATGTCTTTGGAGGAACAAATGAAATTATTAAAATGTTTTAAAGCACCAACTTTAAAGCAAATGCTTTTAATAGATATTTTAAAGTGTCTATCAGCTTTTAAAGTAGTGTTTCATTTTATTTATTTATTTTTAAGTTTTAAAGTTTTATGATATTATTGCTACCATCTGAAATAGACCATTTTGGTCAATGGCAGATAACCTTTATAACTCTTATTCCGAAAAGGATAAGAATAAAAATTGCTCTAGCTGAAGTGGATGAAAATTCAAATATCTGTAAAGTGGAAATACAGGCCGAGTACAGAATGAGTGTCTGAGAATAAAGGTATTTGAATAATGTATGATTCCGTTATCTGTCCATCTAAAATCATCAAAAGTAATTTTCTGAGAAAAATAAACAAAAGCAGGGTACTAGGTGTAGTATGTGTTACTTTCAGTGAGGTGTTTTTTGTTTCTAGATGTGTTTCTATAATTCTGTTTCAGGGTTGTATCTATTACACAACATATGCAATCAGTGTAAACCCCATAAAGGAAACCTTCAAGCAGCTGCACCACCGTCTTCTGAAGCGTGAAACAAATGTCATGAGCCAGATATGTGAACTGTGTCTTCAGGACAGAGACCCACTTTTTTCCTTTCTTAGGCTAAGTGGTAGCTTCATTGTCTGTCTGAGGCCTGCGTTCTGAATCATAATCGAGTTGTCACTTTCTGTTTTGCAGCTGCCTTTAAAGACTGAATTGATCACTGATTTCCTAAAAATCTGCATTGAACTTAACTAAGGGGAAGAGGGATGAGTGGATGAACACAGTGTGACAGCTCTCCTTGCTAAGCAAGGGCCTTCATGTCTGAAGAAGCTTGTCTTGTATGTAAAGTTAGAAATGACACGAGTAAGTTAGCAAAAGACTATATGCGACTTAGTTGGATAACAGTGTATACACTTAAATTTGTGCTGTTGTGTGCAGTAAAATACAAATTATTTGACCTTCCCCCCCCCCCCCCCCCCCACGATGGAATATTGAGTTGTGTGTTCAGGTATTGCAGTGCAAGTGTACTGCTGTCTCTGGTTAGCTTGTATTATCTTGGCCACAGGTGGGAGCATGTGAACTTACTTGAGTATGTGTTGTGCAAAGTCATAGAATTTTTTTTCACCATCAGATTTTTAATAAAAAGTCTGTCTTTTTGTTATTTAATTTAATGTATTGGTTTTTGCTTCCTGTGATGATTAAAGTGCATCTAGGAAAGTTTCTATTTCATCTTTCTAATATGTAAACAGAAAATAAAAAATGCCAAGCTAGCTTTTTAAGGAATGGTAATTAGGGGTTTTTATAAAGAAAAAGAATGAATATGTTTCTATGTAAAAAGTCTTCAAAGTGAGTTATTTTTGCATGTGGTATTTACTAGTTGGTGTGTATTTACTGTCTTGGCTGTGATGGCTTTTCCTGTGGTCTGTTGGAAAAATTATCAATTTCCCTTCTTTATGGACTACTGGAAAAGAAACAAGGGATTGGATACATAAGTGCAAGAGGATTTGGCTGGAAAGGAGGCTGCTGGCTGGTAATTCTCAGAGCATCTTGCCCGAGATTCACTGGCTCGTAAGAGAATGATCTTTTACATTACCAGTTACTTTTTGGGATGTAGGCAGAAATTCAGATTGATAGCTACGATGACTTTCCCATCGTGGAGAATAGGGCTTTCTTTAAACAGTTTTTATGGTGTTGAACACTGAACTGGGACAAAGAATCATAGAATGGTTTGGATGGGAAAGGACTTTAAGATCACATAGTTCCAACCTCCCTGCCACAGTCAGGAACACCTTCCGTAAGAGCAGGTTGCTCAAAGCCCCGTCCTACCTGGCCTTGAACGCTGTTAGGGATGGGGTATTCACGACTTCCTTGGGCAGCCTGTTCCAGTGTCTCACCACCCTCGCAGTAAAGAACTTCTTTCTTATATCTGACCTAAATCTCCACTCTGTTTGAACCCATTACCCCTTGTCCTACCACTAGAGTCCCTAACGAAGAGTCCCTCCCCAGCATCCTTGTAGGTCCCCTTCAGATACTGGAAGGCTGCTCCAAGGTCTCCACACAGCCTTCTCTTCTCCAGGCTGAACAGCCCCAACTTTCTCAGCCTATCTTCATAAGGGAGGTGCTCCAGCCCCCTTACCATCCTCATGGCCTCCTCTGGACTTGCTCCAACAGCTCCATGTCCTTTTTATGTTGAGGACACCACAACTGCACACAGTACTCCAAGTGAGGCCTCACAAGAGCAGAGTAGAGGGGCAGGATCACCTCCTTCGACCTGCTGGTCATGCGTCTTTTGATGCAGCGCAGGATACGGTTGGCTTTCTGGGCTGCGAGCACGCACTGAAGCCGGCTCATGTTTCTTGAGGCTCACCAGACTTTTGTGTTGTTGAAGCTGATAAAAATGGTTGCTTGCGTTACAACATAATACTGTTTTTCTTTATCTGTGTGGTATTTATTTTTTTACAGTGTAATTTTTATTTCATAATAATGTTATTTTATCATTCTGTATCCACTTGCCTGTATTTCACATGCTTCTCTGTTTTCCACTGTTTAGGAAGATTGAAATTTTGTGATTGTGTATATGCAGTTAATTCATAGTCAAAGCTTTAAACCAAGTTGTCCAGTTTCAGTTGTGCTGTTTAACTTATAGTGATACAAATGATATTATTACAATTACATAGAAGTGTATGACATTTAACACATTGTAGTTGGCGCATGTTGTAGTTACCTTGAAATCTGCTTAGTCATTAAGACAGAGGGTTAGAAACAGGACTTGTACAAAACTAAATGTAAATCAGGAGAGATTTAAATAATCTGGCCCAATATTAGTAAATTGGGACACTATTTCTAGAATTTGGGGAAAATGCATAAGCTAGATGATGCTAGATTGTGTAAGTACAGCTTATAAGAAAGAAAACTGGTTTAGACAAGAGTTAAGGGAGAAAACAGTTCTTAAAAGCATGTAAGAGGATATATAATGATGATTAACATAAAAATAAATGAGCACTGTGTTATGGAGCAACTGTTCAAGAACTATGTAATATTTCAGAATACTGTTTTTATAAGCATATGTGCCAGAGTATCCATTCCTATTGATATAAAGAAATTGGCGACAGTGGCTAAATGAAAGAAAAATTTGCAAAGCTGCCTTAAAAATCAGTTCTCTGTCAGAGCAGGCCTCATAACCTGTGAACCATGGGGAATTTTTTTATCCTTGCACACCAAGACTCTTGGCATATTCAGTGGTCTCACATTACAAGCAAATTTATTGTTACGTGTGATTTGGGCACATCTGAAGATTGGTGTTGGCTAAAGCAATTTTGGTATTAAGTTCCGGCTTACTTTGGACATGTGTAGGGTTTTAAAATTTTCTTCTTCTTACTTGATGCTTTGTAAGTCTATACTTTTCTTATTTTAAGCTCAAATGTAAAGGGCTTGGACCAGAGACAATTAAAATAGGAATGTATCTGAGCAAAATTTAGCTGCTAGCTATATATAAGAATGTGAGAAAAGGCTGGTTAAGCTTTGAGGAATTTAAGTGTTGCTTCTGTTTTTATTATTTTAGGTGTTTACCATCAAGCACTGTGATGTTGTTGGAAAAGGCAGGGGAGAGCATTTAGAAATCTATTGGTAATAAAGACTAGATAGTGTTTGTACTGTTCCAAAAAGCTGTGGGCTTGGGGGTAGGGGTTATGGCTGCAGTGGTGGGTTTTGTTTTGTCATTTTTTGAAAAGTTTGGAAAAGCTTAGAAAATGCTCTCTGCAGGAAAAGGTGTATTGGAGCAAGTGGAAAGACCTACACTGATGGTCTTTCTCTGATATCTTTTATGGGCTTTTCATAGAAAAACTGATTTAAAGGAGTTGGATTTTAAAGGCTGTAGATTGAAAACAAACAGAAAATGAAACTTTGGGTATTTTTGGTGTGTGCTGTTGCTTATGTCATTTCTGTCAATAATAACCTACTGTCTGAATAGAGGAAACCAGGATACGTGAGCTAGAAGCTGGAAAAATTTGACCTTGAAATCACTAAATATCCTGGTAGTGAGAGTGACTGAAGTTGTCTTGGATTCTCATGAATCTGATAAATTTGCTTCTTGTGGGAGCTTGAAAAGATTGTTTTCTGCTGAGAGGGATCGGCGTATACCTCTAAAAAGAAAATACTCTGTTCTGCATAGGTGAAAGGAGGAGGAGGAAAGGAGCCTGTGATTCTTCTGGGCTTGAAATCTGTGGATATGAGTCTTCATCCTTTTCCTTCTTTGGGCCGTGAACATGCTAATGACATTTAAAGTTTGACTAACAACTATTATCATCAGCCTTCAGGGCTTCAATTGCTTGTAGGGTCAGGAAGAAATTATTTTCCTAATGTGTAATTTGGCTTCTTGGCTGCTGATTTGTGCAGTGGCAGATCACGTTGTGGCAGCTGAAGTGCTTCCTACCCTAAATGTTATGTTGTGCCCCTCTCGCAGCAGTTGCCAGTCATGTGGCAGGGGTGACTGAAGTGGCACAGTTGGCAGTTCTTAATTTGCTGCACTTTGCTATTCCAGAGTATGAAAGTATTTGCTACAGTATTAGACTGATAATGGAGCATGATAATAACAGCCCGGATGTTGTGAAGTTTTTCTAGGAAAAATTGTTGGGGACTTTGCAGAAACAGTCATCTTCCTCTGTAGCATGAGGAATGGTTCACCTAGTAAAGCATGCCCAAGTGATCTCATACTTAATTGCTTGCAGAATCTTTTAGCATTGGTAATAACCTATTCTCTATTGGTGACATGTATTTTGTGTAAAAGGACAGTAAAGACTATTTTTGGACTTGTGCTGCAGAAGTTTATGAACTTACTTAGCTCAGGTGGTATGAGTGCAAATGGTAAGCAACTGCTTCTAATTTTGGAATGGGCAAATACCCAGAAGGAAGCATTCTACTCTTCTGGCACTGTGTGCATTTCGCTTTGAAGAAGCCTTCGTCCTTTCTGTGGTCAGTATTGGCCAGTTTGAGAGCTGCTTTTGCAGGGATTTAGGTGGGTGATTCCTTATGACTTGTCAGTGGAGATTTTTTAAAATATAATTGGCTTTGCCTCATTTGAATGAGGTGAGTCGTTGCTTCATCCTGAATTGGGAGTCTGAGAAGGCAATTGCAAAAACAAGTTTTCATCTCTCAAAGGTGTAGGTATTTACTTGTCATTTCATTGCTTTGATGAAATAACCAATAAAGTAGGCTTGAAAGTTAATCTAAAGCAAAATAAAAGGTATCACCACAGAAACTTCATCATAGTTTGAGTTGAGATGCGATTGCTGTGAAATGGCCAGCAGCCAAGCTTTGCAGTGCATCTGACTTCACCTGGCACTGTCATCTGCTCTCTGAAAACATTTCTTAAATGATACAGTGATGAATGGCACTTCTATTTAACAGTGTCATCCACTCAAAATGTTCTGTAACATCTGTTGCTTTGTTCATAAGTGGCAACAAAGACGAAATAACTGAAGAGTGGCTGAGAAAGTGTTTGGGGTTTACAGAAGGGCTGCCTGCTTTCAGGCTGCTTGGATAGAAAGCTTTGGCTAGTGACTGTGGGCTTCAGGTCGTGTAATCATAGAATAGTTAGGGTTGGAAAGGACCTTAAGATCATCTAGTTCCAACGCCCCTGCCATGAGCTGGGACACCACACACTAAACTATGTCGCCCAAGGCTCTGTCCAGCCTGGCCTTGAACACCTCCAGGGTTGGAGCATTCACAACTTCCTTGGGCAACCTATTCCAGTGCCTCACCACCCTCACTGTAAAGAACTTCTTCCTTATATCTAACCTGAACTTCCCCTGTTTAAGTTTAAACCCATTACCCCTTGTCCTACCACTACAGTGCCTAACGGAGAGTCCCTCCCCGACATCCTTATAGGCCCCCTTCAGATACTGGAAGGCTGCTGTGAGGTCTTCACGCAGTCTTCTCCAGGCTGAACAGCCACAACTTCCTCAGCCTGTCTTCATAAGGGAGGTGCTCCAGTCCTCTTATCATCCTCGTGGCCCTCCTCTGGACTTGCTCCAACAGCTCCATGTCCTTTTTATGTTGAGGACACCGGAACTGGACACAGTACTCCAAGTGAGGTCTCACGAGAGCAGAGTAGAGGGACTTCCTTGTGGAAGAATTGTTGCTGCTTTCTGCTCTCTGTACCTACAGTGTATCATAGGTAAAATGGGGGAAAAAAGCCTCAGGAAAATACTAAGAATGTGTGATTTCATGGAATACCCTTTTATGTTTTACCGGCTGTTGATAGATTATGAATATATAAAGCTGTTTTCTGATGAACTTTTTCTTTGTGCCTGATGTCACCATCAAGTGCTGTGTATTCTTTGTTTCCAAAGCAGAAACCTGGAAAACAAAAGAATGCCAAAAAGCGCTACCTCAGAGGTGCAATTCCTTTTGACTGTTAGGAAGGTGTGCTTGTATTGAGGGGAAAAAAAAATTTAAAAAATTACTATTCTTAAATTAAAAATTGAGAATTTCCCCTCCATATCAGCTAATCTGTAATTTGGGGTTTGTTTCGTTTTTTTTTTTTTTTTTTTTTTTTGTTTTGTTTGTTTGGTTGTTTTTTTGTTTTTGTGGGTTGTTTTTCTTGGAAGAGAGGATAGGCAGGGTAGGCATGGCATTTCTATGAAATTATGATTGTCATACTTTTCTCTGTAAACTAACGTGTCAAAACTTCATTTTCTTACAACTAGCCCTGCAATTCATTTTATAGAATTTTTGAGTGGTTTTAGAGACAAAATTAAATGGTGACTTGAATGTCTTACATATACATCCCTCTGGAGGGAAGGAATGTCATCCAGAGGGACCTGGACACGCTCGT
>NW_009932001.1:0-22768 GCF_000696875.1 Nestor notabilis
CTTGCTGAGGGTGCACTCAATCCCACTGCCAAAGACAGAAAGTCAAGAAAGTCATAAAGGTATGGCTACTTGCTTAGTGAAGACTTAAGTTTAGGCTTTGTCTGGTCTCAAAGAGAGGGCCACAAAGATGATTAGAAGGCTGGAAAATGAAAAATGAAGCAAGGCTGAAGGAACTATGTTTGTTCAGTTTAAAGAAGAGAAAGCTGACAGGGATATACTTTCAATTTCAGAGTACCTAGATGCTAGTGATAGAGAAAATGAATATATTCTCTTCAAAGGAATGCACAGTGACAGGACAAGAGGCTAGTGTAAGTTGCTTTATCAGAAAGGCTTTCTGGAAATCCCTCTTACCGTGACAAGTTAAACATTGGAATAGGTTGTTCAAAGAAGTGGTGAAATCACCTGAACTGCAAATATTCAAAGCATGACATGGCAAGCCCTAGATAACGTAATCTTGATAAGTGTTGTCAGCCCCCTTAAGTTACCTGACTTCAATAGAAGGTTGAACCAGATAATGTCCAGAGGTCCATTCCAACACAGACTTGTTTCAAGATTCTGTGATTATGTTTTTTTCTCACATACCAGAAAAAATTCGTTACTTTCAATAATTACTACTCCACCTTTGAATTCCTATCTGAGCCTGCTATTAGCATGGTTATCCCTGTGATCATCAGCTTCCTGCAGGGCTAGAATTCTTCCCATTTCTGAAATGATAAACTTTTTTATATCTTATATGATTTATTTGCTTTGCAACATCCCGAGCCAGGGCTGATTTCAGTACATTTCTTTGTATCTCAATATAACCAGGGAAAAGCCCAGTAGTTATTTTTTGTTCAATTATTGCACTTATTGCATGTTCGTTCTTCTAGGAGAAAGAAATTTATCGATGGCCAATCAAAGAATCACTAAAAACTATGCTGGCATGGGGATGGCGAATTGAAAGAACACGAGAGGGAGATTCCATGGCACTGTATAATCGGACACGTCGCATATCTCAAACCAGTCAAGTGAGCTATTTTATTAAAAACTTGTTTTAAAAAAGGCACGCAAAATCTGCTCTTGATCTTTGATTTTACATGCAATGAAATAAACCTGTAGCATAAAAAACCAGGAGAGCATTTTTCACAAGCAATTGTGCAACTCTGAAGATTGGTTTGGATTTCTGTTCACTGAATCTGGAACTTTCTTTGCCTGTTCCAAAGTAATATATTATTAAGCATTTTCAAAAAACCTGAACAAATGGAACAGGAATGTATTTGTTCACTTGATCTAAAGTTAACTATATTACTTAGGGGAATTATTTACATCAATAGGTGATTATACTTTAATAGGCAGTATTAATATTATTTTAGCCTGCTAGTTTTTGGAATTTGGTGGCTATGGATGCCTTTAAGCCTCTTCTCTCCACTCAGCTCTCTGCATGATTTACATGTGTGAGTGGTGATATGCCTGTGAAAAATGAGGGATTGGACCAGCCACTCCACTCTCTACAGACACAGTGTATGTGTCAAGTGATTTGATTCAGCACTTGGGCTAACACATTATGGTTTGCACACTATAATTGCTGTCCGAAATTCATAACTTCCAAATTTCCCAGCTTTGGGGTGTTTATAATAACCAGCCTCAAAAACTTTACTGACAGAGATGTTTGAATATACTTTAAGCATAAGAAGCTCTTTAAAGTGAGTAGCTTTACATGAGATTCAGGTTATGTCAACATATGAAAACAGCTTTTGTAGCTAAGTTACAGTCTTCCTTTAATGAAATTGCATTAATTTACTAGAAGCTTTTGAAGCCTAAAATATTTCTGTATTTCAGTATACACTATCATATTAATACTCATCCTGTGTTTAAAATGTGTTGTGCCATCATTCTCACAAACACAAAATAACATTTTCCTGGATTCAGCTGAGAAATTTTAAGTGTATTTAATCAGTATCTTCATGTAAATGTAACAATGCTTGAATTTTTTGCTGTAGAAAACATTACTTTATCAGTAATTATTTACTGTGTGTGCTGCTTGTGCCTTCTTTGTGCCATTATCTGCTAAAAATACCTGCCTTTTAAAAGGAGGCCTTTTAACTCCTGGGCCTTGCACAGCTGATATAAATTCATGTGAAAGTAATATGAGACATGGGAACAAAATTCTGGGTGCTGTTCTTCCTAAAGAAAAATGTACCTGTTGCAATAGAATCCATTGAAGAAAGCCCAGAAATGTCCCTTTCCTAGCCACATTTCTTGCATGAGTGGCTTGCCATCCAAGGAATCTCCATCATTGTTTATCCTTCTTTGAACATTTGTGTCAATTTCATGAGCAAATCTGTGTCAAATTTAGGCAGTAGAAAGGAAGAATGATAAAATGGTGATGTTTTCTGAGTGGAGGAGAAGACACTGAAGGGAAAAGATGTGTATTTAGTAGAGTCTATTTCTACATGTAGAAATAGAGTTGAAAAAACAAATTTGAAGTTTTATTTTTGCCTGAATTAACTTAGATTATCTGAGATTTCTCCTGCTGAGAAAAAAAAATAATCTAGAAAATGAGGAGGTTTAACTATGACTCTAGTATAGCATTCTCTAAAATGAGCTCAAATCTTAAATGAGGTCAAGTGAAATTTGCATTTCAATGGGGGAGATTTGTGTCTGATGGCTGTCTGTTTTTGGAACAAAATATGTCAACCTTTGCTTAAGTCTCACTTAAGTTTACCACCCTTGATGTATTTTCAGTTGAGCTACATAGGATAATTTTGTTCTCTAGAGGTAGACAAGTGACATTTTCCAGAAGTTCTTTCATTAATTTCAGTATCTTGTTAATGCTAACTTCTTATCAGATCCATGTATAACTCCACTGTTTTGCATGTTTGCCATTCAGATCTCTGTAGATACAGCCCATGGTTACACTCCTCGTGCAATTGACATGAGCAATGTAACTCTTTCCAGAGACTTACACGTAAGTCAGAAATAATATGCCTACCCCCTTTTTTTACAATTTATTTTTAATTATCTGCTGGTTTATTTTAAACAAATTTGGTTGTGCCTGATGTTACTTTTTCTTTTACTTTGGTTTGGTTTAGGTTTTTGGGGAGGTATGTTTTATCTTTTTCATTATTGCTCTTTGATCCTCTGTTGCTTTAAAAAACATGGTCCATGTTGAAAAGCTTCAGTTCTTGGCTGCATCTGTGGAGTCTCTGGTAAAATGGTTGGTGGTTTTAACAGTGTGCTCAAACAAATGAGTATCCACCTTAACCAGGCTATATGTGTGGGTTTACAGTCATTCTGCTGCAGCCAGCCGGAACAGTATTGATTCGATCCTCTGGCTTGCTGTTCTTTGTTTCCCTTACCAGACCCTTCAGGGGGTTCTTGCTGGCATTGTTTTGGAACCAAGTTCTCATCTGACATCCCAGTACTCTTTCCAGACTACACTCCTCTTTGTGGTTCCTCCTTTTTTATATTACCAATTTTCTTTTTGTTATGAAGTTTCTAATTCCTATACATATGCCCATCCTACCCTAAGTATGTATCTTAAGTTTTCAGTTGAAAACTCTTGTTTTCAGTTAACCATTACAATGCGATTGTATTGAAGCTCCAAGAGAACAAAATGTGTTATTTAATATCAACCAGAAAATTGTTCCTCTTGGGGGTTAAACATTGCAACACATATGGTTACACTGCAACACTAACCTCTCAATTTTCCTAAGGCTATGGCTGAGATGATGGCTGAAAACTACCATAACATATGGGCAAAGAAAAAGAAAATGGAACTTGAAGCTAAAGGTAATATTAACTATAAGGTATTCACAGTATTTTAAGTTAGCTTAGATCATGTATTTGAGAAAAGGAACAGCAAATTTAAGTTGCCAAAGAAGAAACAACAAAGTATCTATTCTTAATTAAATATTTTTGATTTTTAGTGATAGGAAATTTTTGTAGTACTGAGTCTAACAGTTCCTTCTGAAGTAGTTTACACATTCAAATATATCAAAGGAAGAGAAGTCAAAGCTTACAAATTAATTTAAGCTACAATAATACATTTTCCTTCTAGCATTAATATTTCTGAGTATTGCCCAGTGGGCTCTGATTTAATTTGAATTCTCTTATTGCAGGTAGGTCTAAAAGGGTGTTTACCAAGAACTGCACGTATCATCTATTGAATTAAGTGGATAAACCTAGAGCAGATTCTTGATTCCATGTAAAAATTGCACGTGCTTCATGATCTCTGCTTCCCTAAATGAAAATTTTTGTCATGGATTGTGTAACTTACTATTTGAAAGCAGATTAATGCCTCTGAGCAGCACTTCAATGACAACAATGTATAGTATTTTTAGTGTTATGCAAAGGAGAATAGTACTAAGAAAACTAGAGGTGGCTATAGTGAATGAGGGAGAAGCTTCTAATAGAGAGTTTCTTCATGTGAAAAGTGTCAGCTGAGCAGAACCTGGCCCTCAAGACCTGGAGGCTGTGGGGCTTTTCCTCCAGTATATACATATACTAGTCTTGATTATTTTTTTTTTCTTCTTTTTATATGTGTGTAAAAACTAGAAAAGTAATGCTGAATTCAGGTACAGAATACATCTATTTTCATTTAAGGCTTTTCACATACACAAGTAGGTTAGCCACCTGAAAATTGACATGACACCTAAAAAGCATCATTCCCCTTCATTTAACACTTCATGTGTATTAACTGTAATTGAATGTTCTAGTATAATCTTAATGACTTCCATATATAGGGCTTATACACTTAGTATGCTTATATTCATTTTTGCGTGTCTCAGAAGCTGTAATAAGATGGAATTAGATCACATTTGTGATAATAGAATAAAACCCAACCATCCCAATGTTAAAAGTTGCACTTCCTTAAAAAAAAAACAAACCAACCAGAAAGAAAACCCATCAGACTTGCCCACTGGATTACCATTTTGCATGTATTTGTCTGGATGCAGGCAGGACTAATAGAAGATTTTACAATATGCGGCTTACAAAATAACCTAAGGATATGTCTGCCAATATTTTCTAGAGGAATGTATTCCTTTTTTTAAAAATACTTTTACTAGAGACTTACTGTTTTTCTGAGATAAGTCCAATTACAATTTCCTGGTGTTTTGTAGCAATTAGCATAGGGATAGATCGCATTTTGCTATCTGATGGTGATTTTAGGAAGTGAAATCCTAAGAATGTTGCTTTTCATGAAGGTATTTATACTAACAATAGTAACTTTATTTCCCTGCCAATTTAACTACCTGCGTTCAGACAGGTGTCAATAGAACAGCTATTTGTAAGCAATACAAATGCAGTTTTTTCCATTTACCTCTGTTTTGGCAGTATTCTTTTGATCAGATTAGATAATTGTCCGAACCACATTTGGATAATGAATAATTTATTATTGTAAAGTAGAACTATATTGATTTCATATATTTTTAGATACCTGTATATGTTGCTAAACTCCATTTACTGTTTTTGCTGTCATCAGAAACTTTAAAAGAAGGATTCTGTTTGTATGCATTTATTTATGTGTTTATATCTTGGTTTTCTTATGAAATTATGTTATTTGCTGAAATATTTTCAGCTTTATTAAATACAGTTGTAATTGTAATACATGTTCATAACAGTTAAGCACTTTTTTCTTCTTTAAGAGTTTTTTGCGGTATGTTCAAAATATTTAGCTGGTGTTTGCAGCATTTGATTATGTTAGAACTATGTTTGCAACCACATCTAAAGTTTATATCTGAATATTTTTTTAGAATTGTGTAAAGAGACAGAAAAGTGCATTATTGTTATTTCAGACTAGATTTTACTGTAATGTGCTATGTATTAGTATTGCTGCTTTTTCATACTGGCACTTATCTTGTCAATAGATAACTTCTTTTTAATTTTTAATTATCTTTATTTTCTATAGTAGGAGGAGGCAACCATCCTCTTCTTGTTCCTTATGATACACTCACAGCCAAAGAAAAAGCCAAGGACAGAGAAAAAGCACAGGATATTCTGAAATTCCTACAGATTAACGGATATGTTGTCTCCAGGTAATACTTTGTTCACTGTAGGCACCACAGGAAGTTCCTAATATTCTTCAGTAGGTGGTTAGCTGTTTGTTGTTTTGTTTTTTAGTTTTTTTAGTTAAAGGAAAGACCTATGTTCATTTAAGGTTTCAGGACCAGGGAGTAAGGATGAGCTTCCTGTAGAATGTTCTAATGACAAAATGGATTTTGGAGTTAGTAGCAGGAGTTTTGGAAGGCGCATGCAGAGTTCTCCAGAATCTCTTCATGTCTTCTGCTTCTCCTCTCAGCACTACAGGATGGTGTTTCTATCTGGTGTGTCTCCACGCATTCAACTGTTAGTAAACTTCTTAATTTTCTACAAGTGATAGATTCATTAAGTCTTCATTACAGGTCAAGTACATGTAGCTCTCTATAGGAATTTCCAGGTAACTGCTTTGATAAGACAGTTTTATTTATAAAATCTACTCATTTCTTTTAAGTGAGTTACTTTGTAGTGTTATTAAAATATTTAAAAAGTGAAAAGTGATGTTTTTAAAAGTTTTTTTTTATGCTATCGACAGTATAAACATAATAATAGTGAATAAATGTAGTAATCAAAAGAGCATTCATAATTCAGTACTTATACATGCTGTTCTCTGCAGAATAATATGCATTATTCGTTTTTGGTTTTAGTATGACATATTTATCTACTCAATGCAGCGTGAGTGAAATTTTAATTAAATTGGAGGCTTGTCTGCCTATCAGCATGGCTTAGGAAATGTGAGTCACTAGGAAAGGCTGAAAGCATATCTGAGATATGTATGACTTGAAAATTAGTAAGTGAATGAAACAGTCACAGAGGTGGATTTAAGTAATCATTGTGAATTAATTAGCATAGCACATCTACTTAAAATCTGCCTACTTCCTTTCTTTTATTTCACGTATGAAATTCAGCCCATTTGTAGCATCCCACAGTTAATCTTCGCAGTTCTAGGTGAGATTTTTTTAGGGTGGCTGGAATAATTCAATTTACTTCCTTTCATTGGAGTAGGATGTACAAAAAAGGATGTCACTCAGCAAAGGTTTCTTTTCTTATCCCCTGTCAAAATGACAAAAGACTCCTCAGGTGTATTCAAGGTTACATGTTCCTTTTTGAATAATCCTTGGAAAATAACTGAGTACTAATGTACCTGGTGCATCTGACAGTGTGGTGGCTGATTCCCTTGCTGCTTAAGCACAGGTTCTTCATTAAAGTCCTTAAAGACCTGATCCTGCAGAATCAAGGCATATGTCATTGCCAACTTGTTGCTACACATCAAATGTCTACCAGACATCAGCCCACATCATGGAACCACTCTTTTCGTATTAGACTAGTAACTATCATGAAACATACTGGAAAAAGTAAGCTGCAATTCCATCACTTTGTTTCCTCCATTTTTCACAAATGCTATGTAGCTATTCAGAGTTTTTCCACTAGCAACTGTCTTTTTGGAAAAAGTAATGATAAAGGAGATGAGATTTACTTCTGGTTTTATTGTTTAAATCAATATATTTTAGCAGTTTCAAAATCCCTTACCCAAGAATCAATCCCTGGAGGGAAATACAGGACAGTAATGCCTTATAAGTAAGGGAAAGAAATTACAGTGATATTGGATTAATCAGATTGACTAGTCTATTTTTTCTGTAACTTTCTATTTGGGAAATCTGAGTTGTATCTTAAAAAATTGCTTAAAACCTAAATAAGCATATGTGTACAATTTACTTCACAGAACAGTTCTGATGCTAAAAACCAGAACAGTTCTGATGCTAATAGGCAGTTAATCATTACTAGAGAATGTGACATCAGACTACGTGGAGAGGTAAGACTGCTTTGAGTCCTTCTACGTGCGTGAAAATAGAGTTTCTCCTTTTTACAGAGGACTTAAGGACCTGGAATTAGACACACCTTCCATTGAGAAACGCTTTGCCTACAGTTTCCTTCAGCAACTTATAAGATATGTGGATGAAGCCCATCAGTACATTCTGGAGTTTGGTATAGTACTCCTTGTACATTTTCATAAGAATTTTTAACTAATATGTTTGATATTGTAAAAAAACCCTAGAAAATTAAAAAAAAAAAAAAAGACGATGCATTCTTAGACTAGGAGTTTTCCCTGCAGTTTCCTATAGTTGATAAAGATTATGATTTTTGGAAAGTTATGTAGTTCACATTCATTCCAGTTTCCCGTATTCATTGCTGTTTCCTGTGTTCATTCGTCAGATGAGAAGAGTTAAGCCAAAATTTGACTTTCATTATTTGAAAAAGAAAACTAGCTGCACCACTGTATTTGTGCACAAACTGATAACCTCTTACATGTGCACATTAATTTTTACTATTCATACATAATCCTTTTTCACAGAGCAAATTAAACCAGTACCATTCTGATTTTTTTTTTTTTTTTTTTCCTGGAGGAGGAAGTAGAGAAACCTTTTTCACAAAATCCTACAATGGGAACCTTCTTTTGTGAACACCCAGCATGTGTTTTGTCAACAGTGCTATCAAGGAAAGGAACTAACTTGATCTGCTTTTGTTAAAGATTTTTTATTTCCCCCCCCCCCCAAAGAAAGTTTGGTGACACAAGTCAACTTCTCATATGAGCACTAAAAGCCAAAAAAACCTGGCCATATGCATCTTCTGTGTGGCCATGGGAGTTGCAACGCCACATGACATAAACTGTGCCTCATGTCTAGGAACAGATACTGTAACTGACAGTATTAATGGTAGGAACAGTAAGGAGATTGAATATATCAATGCTCGTCCAAAAGCCTATCTAGTTTTAAAGTGGAAATTATTAAATTTATGATTTATTATATGACATGGTTATTTACAGTAGCAAAAGTCTGGCTTTGATAATTTATCGGGATACTTCTGCAGCTAAAGCCTGATTATCGTGGCTTCAGTCTACTTAATTATATAGATTTGGCCTAACTGCAAGAATGATAATGAATAAATATTGAAACACTGTTAAAGCAAATATCACTCATGTCCCTCAGTGGATTAGTAAAAAGAAGATAATAAAGAATAAATAATATGTGAGCTGTACCAGATGATGTCTGTAAAGAGTATTTGATGTTTATAGTTATGAGGGAAGTGAAGCAATTTTAATTTCATTTGGGTAGTACTAAGCATTTTCTTTTTTCTGTAGACAAAGGCTACAAAATAAGTAGCAGAAATTTGGTATTTCCTTTTCTCCTGGGAACAACTGGAGAAAGATGTTCCATTAGAATCTGAGTTTAGGCTTCCAAATTGTCACCAATAACTAGAAAAATACAAATATAGGACTAGATTTGCATCTCACAAAAATACCTATATCTCTTTGGACTATGTCTACATTTTTATGGAGATTTAGACAATTATTCTTTCCACATTTTATTTCTGTTACTTTTCTTCTCATGAGGTAGTCATAAAATGCCACTTTAACTAGTGTGTACTGTTTGTGGTCTCTTAAATCTACATCTAAAGAGGTATTATTTGTTTATAGTGTACTCTTTAAAGAGTGCAGAGTAGACTGTAATTAGGATATATGACAGGGAGCTTAATTTTCTTCTCTCTGCAGATGGTGGCAGCAGAGGCAAAGGAGAACACTTCCCATATGAACAAGAAATCAAGTTTTTTGCCAAAGTACAGTATATCTTTGCTTATTCTTTATCAACATAGTAAGTAGTTGAAGTGAGAAAGTATTTGTTAGTGAACATGATAGTTGCACTTTTCTGTGTTAAATTAATTATTTTATTAATTAAAAACAATAGTAATAGCTTGAAAATACTGTAGGATGAAGTATAAATGTGAAAAAAATACAGGACTATATTTTTATTCTCATTATTTCCTTGCTCTGTGATATGCAACTACTTATATGATGTTATTCATAACCTCCCTACCTTTTCTGTTTACTAGCTTACTCTAATTCTGAAGATTTTTCTCTTACAATGTTCAGGCAGACAGATGTGAGCAATAGTTATTGGAATTAATATAGTTATGTATCTGTCAGTGTCATCTTCCTTATTTCTTCCCTTGTTTTAAAACCATGCTGATGTCTCTATCATGGAATCACAGAATGGCTGAGGTTGGAAGGGCCCCCTGGAGTTCATCTAGTCAAACTTCACTACTCAAGCAGTGTCACCTGGACTAGGTTGCCCAGGACCATATCCAGATGGCTTTTGAATATCTTCAAGGGCAGAGACTCTGCAGTCTCTCTGTGCAACCTGTGTCAGTGTTCAGTTATCCTCACCATAAAAATGCGATCAGAGGGAACTTGTTGGCTTTCAGTTTGTGCCTATTGACTCTGGTCCTGTCACGAGGCACAACTGAAAAGAGCCTGGCTCTGTCGCCTCTACACCTTCCGTTCAGATGTTTATACACATCGATGAGGTCCCTCCTGAGCCTTCTACAGGCTAGAGTCCCAGCTCCCGCAATCTCTCCTCATGCAGTTCCTTAAAATCATCTTTGTGGTCCTTCACTGGAGTCTCTCTAAAGTATGTCCACTTTTCTCTTGTACTGGGGAGCCCAGAAGCAGACAGCACTTCAGATGTAGGCTCACTGGTGCCGAGAGTAAGAATCACCTTCCTGGACCTGCTGGCAATGCTGTGTAATACAACCCGGCATGTTGCTGGCTGCTTTTGCAGTGAGGGTGTACAGCTCATGGTCATTTGACTGTCCACTGAGACTCCATTGCCTTTCTCTGCAAAGCCGCTTTCCTGCTGGTCAACCCTCAGCTTGCAGCTGTTCACTGCATTTCCCAACCCGGTATCCTTGAAGTAAACTGTAATCTCGATGCCATAAAGCACTTCCGTGTGCTACTATTTGCTGAGTTCACTGAGTCTGAAGCTAGCATCCCACGTTCTTTTGGACCATGCTCCAAAAAGGAAGCAGTTTGAGATTTTTTTATTGGCTGGTTTCTTTTGAATCTCCACCTGGCTGACACCTGCAGTGGGCACTGAGTAATGGTGGCCACATGAAGTAAACAGGAAGACTTCTGTGGACAAGCCATCAATAAGTAAGGATGTTTGGGGAGTTTTATTTGATAGCATCTAGAGTTAAGTGCCATTAGTACATTGATAGTTGTAGGTGAATTTTTCTTAAACCTACATTAAAAGTCATGAAGAGTTATGTATGTGCATGTGGTATTGGAAAAATCCTAAATTGTGAGATGAAATTAAATTACACCTTCTGCTTTGTACTTCTAAAAAAACACGCTGACTAAGTCCCAGAGATAATATAGATTATTTTTTTCTGCTACTTTCCTGATGACATTTTAAATGCTTTGAATACTAAATAAATTCAATGAGAAATAGACGTTAAAGAAAAAATACGTAGGGATTTTAAAATCAAAAACATATTTGAAATCTCCTGTCTTTAGTTGTCTTACAAAGAAAAATACAGAACATAGTAAAGAAAGCCCTGAGATAACTACTTTTTTCTGATGCAATTTCAGGTTGTGCTTCCTTTGATTGATCAGTATTTTAAAAATCATCGCCTGTATTTCTTATCTGCAGCAAGTAGGCCTCTCAGCAGTGGAGGCCATGCCTCTAACAAAGAAAAAGAAATGGTGACAAGGTAAAACTTAAAATAATATTGATGTGTATGCACATGTGTCTTTGACTTTAAACAGCAGCAGTTGAATGTAGGAAAGTGAGAAGTGATGTGGGAAGCAGAGAAGTATTTTTATGAAAATGCAAATTAAACATTTTCACTTTCTTTTCCTATTAAGTAAATTCATTGCATAAAATGGAGAGAGAAGTACAAAGTTATGATTATATGCTGTTTTAAAGGCAGTGGTGATGATTTTAACATGCAGGGAACTTAAATTTATTATTATGTGCAACAGCCTGTGGCTCAGGCTATACAACTGTGTATCAGTTTTTACTGCTGGAAATAGGTATATACAGAAATCATTATTCCTACAAAATTTTGTGGTAGATTTAAAGACCAAACTTATTTATAACTGAGTTTCAATAAGTATCATTATTACTGTCCAACATAAAAAGTAAAAAAAGAGAGAATTGCATTCTTTCTGCTCTTTGGTTTTCTAAATAGTAATACTTACAGTAACATGACAGAAATATCCACTTGGTCCTTTCTCTGAAGTTATCCCTTTTTAGACTTTCTTGTTAAGATATGTTTTCACCTAATTTCACTTCCGATGAATTGAAGCTTGTATTTCCCATTTAGTAAGGTGGACTGCAAGATTCATGCAGGACTTACTGCATACCTGTAATGTACAGGTTTCATGGTTGCATTCTTGGCTGTTACTGGGTACTGAACCATGTAAAACTGAATTTTGCTGCTCTTTGAGGCTGACAGCCAACTGCTGGTTAGACAGACGTGTGGGGTTTGCAAGATTTTGTGAATACTGAGTGAAGTTTCTAGCAACAATAAACTGAGCATAAGTAAGTACTGAGCATAACTAAGTAATGGCTGTCTTGACCCTGTGTTATCTCATGGACTAAGTTGATCTGGCAGCTTATCCTGAATGGCATTCTTCAAAGAATTAAAATACTCTATCAGAACACATGAATCCAGATAACTTTCCACTCTCTGAGCTGCTGTTTTCTGTCTGTAATGTCCTGTAATATTTTCACAGCGGTTAAGTCATACCAGTAAACCCCATACTTCTGGAATATTTCAAACGTGGACATATCGACATATCTACTGTGTAGATTCGGGACTTCTGCACACATGCTGTCTAGCTGTGTGAGATTCCTGAACATGTAGACCATCAAAAGGATCAGAGCTGCTGCCATACTTACTCACCATCCAGAAGTGTCAGCCAAAGAGAAGAAAAGACATGCAGGAAACCCTTGGATGAATGACAGATATAAGCAGGGCTATTGAACAATTTATTTCTTAATTATCAAGATTGCAAAGATTATAGAAACTAAGTTATATGATTCATTTCATGAAGGGTTGTTTTGGGCCATTTTAATAGATTCCCAACATTTTTTTTATTATTTGGATTTATTTTTTTTTTTTGGTGGTGTTCTCCTGCCCTGCTCCCCTCCCTGCCTTCTGTATTGTAGGGAGTTTGCGAAAGCTGAATTGTGGATTTGAGTTTTCCCTTTAGATTTGTTTGAGTCCAGTTTGTTTCTTCAAGCTAAGGGCAGTTCCTGGCTGCTTTTTTTTTTTTTTTTCCCAATTAAGATAAGCTTGCATTTGTTAAGCTATGGAAGAGTAGAAGTTTGGGTATTGATGATGCAGTGACAGTGTTAAGTGTAATAACCATTTTGTGTTCAGCAAACATGTTAAATCCAGATTTATTCTGTGGGGAGATAGGGGTCAGACCTCTTCCTGAAATGTGGTAGCATCTTATTTCTAACCAGCCTCTTAGGATTGGGCTTTTTTTGCATTTCTCATCCATCCATCTTACCAGTCCTTGTACTACTACAGTTCTATAAAATTAGCTCTGGACATCAATCTAAGTACTGGGCGTTTGGACATTATATTTATTTGTTTAACCTAAACTAATTACACTGGAGATAACAGGTTCAGTCTGAATTTGTGAAAATGTAGCATCTACTGAATGCTGTGGTCAGTTGTGTAACATCTGTGTGTTAGGAACATAAGACATTGTGAGCTCTTTACTGTCTTTGTTAGAATGGACACAAGTTTTATATGATACTAAAATGCTTCTGTACAGCTTTTCCTGTTGGACTGGGTGAACCAGGATCCTCATAAAAGAACATATAGTTTATGTCTGCCTCATGTAATAAGAAGTGAACAGAGATCCCTGAACATGCACCAACGAGACTCATTTCTAAAACAGCGCAGTTGCCGTTGCTGTAGTGGATCACTGTGCGCTGGCTAATTAGCTGGACTCAACACCGCATTAACCTGGCTGTTCTGATTCTGGGCATGTTTCCATTTGACACCCTGTCAATGGAACAGCATGTTCAGATCTCATCCATAAACTGTGCAGACATGCTTATGGTGTCTTTTGCTTTTAAATCAGAGGTTGATAACTAGCCTATGTGCCTAGTAATTAAATAGCTTAATAAAATGACATGATAGTGTTCATGTCATTTATAACAGATGAGAGGGTATGCAGCATAAAAGTAACACCAAAATTGATGTTGCTGTTAGGGACAATTCTCAGACTGAACTAGATCATGTAAACTGAGCTAACCCCTCCTAAATCCGGAGGCCAGGTCAATTTGGGTAGGGCAGTGTGCTTCTGCTTTTATGAATTAACATAAAACTTTATTTTTAATTCTCCTGAAAGAGGCACTGCTTATCAGAACAGGAAGTAATTCAAGCACATGAAATGAAATCATTGATCACATTAATTTTTGTTGTTTTTTTTAATCCATATAAGATGCTATTTCTCATATTAAGTGTGTTTATAAAGCAATGTATTTGAAAAGAAATCCTCACCGTGTTCGAGATGACAGGATCCAAATTGGACTAGTTAAACATTTGCCATCAAACACTTCAATTAATCTGATTTGTTTACCTTTTGTTTTCAAATTGTCGGTGGTATCCTGAATAGCACACTGACCACATTTTACTTCTTCAAGCTTTGATGGTTATTTCCTTGTGGGTTGTCATATAGGACGCTTTTATATTAATTAGCTTTGCTTTTAAATTTTTTTGTTTCTTTAATTATAATATGTGCTTATTTAACCATGTCTGTAAGGATATGCACTTAAAAACTCTTTCTTTAGTACTCTGTCCCACATTCTGCTCGGATAACTGATTCTTTCTGCGTGACATCATGTTGCTTTTCCTGCTCATATATCAGCTGTTATTTTTTCTTTCTCCCTTCCCCCCTCCTTATTTTTTTCCTTTTCCCTTCTTTTCTCTTTTATTTTTCTTTTGTCTTCAGCCTGTTCTGCAAACTTGGAGTTCTTGTCAGGCATAGGATTTCACTGTTTGGTAAGGAGACCCTTGACAAATACTAGCATGGCGATCACTTGGTTTTCTTTGCCATTTTTGCATTGTGTTATGTGCTGCTTTGTTGAATGCTGCATGGCTGCATGGCTGAAATGCATGGTCTTCACAGACCACTAATTGTTTAGGCTGTGATAGATCACAGAATTTGATAGATGGAATAAAAAGCTTTGTAGTTATCAGTTTGGGGTTTTTTTTGTTTAGTTCTCCATAAGTCTTAACTAATACCTGGATTTCATTATCCTACCAAGGAATTTTGCTGAGTTAATTATAACTACTAATTTGTTATTTTATTCTAAATTGTTTGGAAAAACAGAGCATCAGAACTGCACATTTGTATTGGAAAGTCATTAAGGACAATTTGTAGTGGGCTGAAATGCTTAGTTATGTTCTGTGGAATTCTTAAATATTCCCAGATGTGCTTGACTCCACATACGCATGTATACTATCTTTCTGGTATTAAGTGAATCTATCAGGAGCTCGGTGTTTGTCTTATGCTGTGTGAAAATCACTTAATTGAAGTAAATTTGAAGTCTCTATCAAGTGTATATATTATATGGAATGTGTGGCACAGTCATTTACTCTGCAGTTTTTTCTTATGCCATGATGATAGGATAGTTGAAATAGTACATCCTATGCATATATAGCTTCTATGATGGATGCATTGCAAACTTCAGCATCCATGAATGTACCTAATTGGGTAATTATCTAGCAAATTAGAATTTGATTGAGATAACATGCATCTAACTCAATTCCTGCATATTTCATTCAATTTGAAGGGAAAGAACTCACTTGCTGCAGCAGTGTGGTGTTTAAAAAGCTTACAGACCGTTAAACTAAGAAGAAAGCTCGGAAGTTATTTTGGGATATCGCTTTTAAATATATTTTGGGATGAGCTGAGTGGATTTGCCTGTAAAGCCAAAAGATCATAGGAGGAATGGAGTTATTTCTGCAGCTGTGTGGCATTGTTGCAGCTTTTTCTGAAGGGTGGAGTATGTCACAAACGTACACATAAGCTCTGATTTATACCCTAGGTTGTTTCTTCAAAGAATGAACTAGCTCAGGTATACTATTAAAATCTTGCAAATCTTTTTTATTATTGTGTGAATTTTTTTTTTACTTTATTTTTTTTTTCTAAGATGAGTAACAGCTGAAGTTAAAAATCTAAGTCAATGTAACTTTCTTCAGTATTAAAGGAAAGATCTATCAACACATCTTTTTCCACATCTCAGTTTGTTCATTTCCTGTTGTTTGGCTGGGTTCAAGTGGTAGGAGGAGATACGTCAGATGGGATCAGCCGAGTATTCACTATTACTACAGTTTTCACCTCTTTTCCTAGTGTGCCATAACCAACAGAATACAAAATCCGTATGCCAACACAGAAGTTACTGTAGTTTTTACGTGAGTTATGACAAGGTCACCCTGAGGCTCTGTAGCATGTTTTTTTTGCTGTGGAGCTACTAAAGTCTGAACTTCAGTTCAGCCTACTAAAGTCTAAACTGAAGTCAGAGTCATCTTACAGTTTGCCTTACCTTGACAGGGAATTACTTCATATTAGAAAACCTGATCAAAAGAGTTGCACTTACTCCAGCAAAGACAAGGACTGTGTAGAAGAAGGGAAATGCTCATAAGGACAGCCTCTGAGCGCAGCTGGGGCCTAGAAAGTTATTTCTGTGTATTTCTGGGCATCTTGAATGAGCGAGTTGCTCGATAACAACCTTTATGGATAGAGTAGGGAATTTGCTGTAACTGACAGCAAAGTGCTGTATAGTTTTGATATCTAGGTGTTTCATATTACTGTGAATTTGAATGGTATTTCTGAAGACACAGCTGCATGTAGGAAAGTGATTAGTAAATTCATGGAGCTTAAGCTGTATATAGAAGTCTTGATAAAATGGGAAATTATGCAAGTCTTCCAGAATGAACTTAGACAGTTAATAGCATTTGATAGCTAAGATTATGATATCTAAGATTATGGTATCTAAGATTATGAAATTGTAATTCAGCATGGAATTATTATTTTTTTACACGGTGAAATAATTTACTGTTTGAGAGCTGTAGGTGTGCATCAGTAAGACTGTACTGATTTACTTTAATTACTATTAGTAGGCTGAATTTAAGGTTTTAGTGAATAATTTTGGTGAAATGAACATTTGAATTTCTATTTTTTCAATTTAAAAACAAAATTTATATGACTAGTTAGATTCACATTTTATATTGTTTAAATCTCCAGTAAGGCATTCTTTTCTGGAATGGGTTGCGCAGAGAAGTTGTGGATGCCCCATCCCTGAAAGTGTTCAAAACCAGGTTGGACAGGGCTTTGAGCAACCTGGCCTAGTGGAAGGTGTCCCTGCCCATGGCAGCGGGTTAGGACTAGATGATCTTTAAGATCTCTTCCAACCCAAACCATTCTATGATTCTCTATAAGTATGTAAGATTTATTTTTATTTAAATCTTTATATCAGTAATGCACAGTCATGGAACAAAAATTACCCAGATAAGACATCAGATAAGAAAGGCCTGGGTTTGCTCACTTATTTTGGAGAACTCTAAGTTGCTCTAATCAATTATCAGGGGAGTTCCTAAAAAGAAATAGAAGGCTTTTTCTGCCTAATGTCATACTGAATTTGTAAGTGTCCTTCCAGTGAGGCATCTTGGAATCCATAGCACTTTCACAATACAGTTCCTCCATCCTGGTATAGTATTATAGCTTTCTAAATTACGTAGGACTGCACCTCACATTATTAAAGAAACTCAGTTGTGCAGTTCATGTGATCAACTGCATTTATAATACACGCTGAACAGTGATCCAACATTAACCTAATATTTATACTAGCTCCTGGGATACTCTTAGCCTTAAAACTCTTGAACTCATGTGGTTTAGTATTTGCATATATCCAGACCCTATTTTTTTTTCAGTTGTGTGAAGAGTTCCTGTAAGGAACAGCTGTTGTTTCAGTTCTTATCCTATTAAATTGTACTCACCACCTCCCCTTTCATGATGTAAAGGAATTTTATACACTACGTGTTCCTTTCTACATCACTGTTCTATATCTAGTTTTCAGGCTTCTGAATGCTAGTAACATTTTTAATGAAGAAAAAATTTGTATTTTTAATTTAATGAAAGTACATATATACATTGTGAAGTATTGACAATAGTAATAAAACTAGTTTAATTAGAAACCCGTTTCTTTTAGGTTTCATAGCTCAGTTTAAAAAAAAGATGGCCTTCTGAAATCTACTGCTGACCTCAGGTTGGAAGCAAACTGATTCTTGAAACTTTCAGTTTAAAAGGTTTTTGGTTTTATCTGTGGCATTTTAAGGTAAAATATTTAAACCCCCTCTTTTTGTGGGTTTTTGTTTTAGAAACACAGTGAAAGCAACTACATTCGTGACACGGAAAGAAAGCAAGGCACAGAATTTCCACTGACCCTAAACCTATCTTTTATAGCAAATTGCATTTTCTAATATTGTGTAACAAATCCTGCCTGAAGGATATATTCCAGAAAAGAAGTTTCATGATAATTTTGCAAGTCTGGTCTTAGTGTTACATGGCTAAACTCTAGAATGTCATTCAGTTTGAAGGGGGCTGCATTTATCATGGTCGCTGAATCTATCCATCCCAGTCTGTGGAACCAACCACACTGCAGTGTCTGCTACCAGGATATGTCTAAAGCTTGTCTGTTTTTCAGAGTAACTAGATAAATTTGTGACCCTTCTATCTGGTTGCAGCATATGAAGTATCAGATTCTTGATAAATATATGTCACTCTTGAAATGTGTCTACATAGTATAAATAGTTTGCTAGTATTAATTTTCGGGGAAGTAGAGTGAGCACCCCTGTACGGCACTGTAGCACACAGCGTATACGCACCTGACTGGCAAATGTTAAGATACCATTTCATGACAGTCTAATCCACAGTCTAAGTCTGGGTTGCTCTGAGCATTTCCCTCCATCCCTGCTGTCATTAGCACAGTCCTGCACTCTCTTCTGCATCAGTGCTGGTGCTCATATCACTAATGCAATAAAACAGTAAAGAAAAAACAAGCACTGGTAAAAAAGCTTAATCTTTTGGGGTGGGGTTATTTGTGGGATTTTTTTAGGCCACCTGAGCTTTCTCATCTGGTTGCATGACCACCAGTGCAAAGAGGGTGGGGCTGCCTGGCTAGGAGCAGCCATGGAAACTGTGGTTCAAATTTGTTTAATCTACTGTGGATGAACGCCACAACAATACCTCCTAATTTGATAGCATAGAACGACATTCGCAGTGCTGTAATAAACCTCTCACTCCTTCCTTGCAATTTACCTTTTAAAATCTCTATTTCACTGAAATAGTTACTAATTTTAGTTGTATGTTTGCCTATATTTTCAAGTGGAATAACTACCAGTGAGAAAGTATAGTACACTGTGTGCAGATTACAGTATTTTCAGAAATCTATCTTAAACATTCAATTTGCTGCTGCCTTTTTTTTTGAGAAAATTTAAATATTTTTAAGAAGAAAAGATATTTTCATTTTTGCAGGGATTTAGATTAAATATATATACATGCATTAAATAAACAGTGGATCAAATTTGCGTAGCCTAAATCTGTTGGGTTAGATAAGTGAACTTAGAGGTGGCTTGTACATGGCGACATCTTGGGATGTACATATGCATACAAGGCATGTTGCATGCCAGTTCTCTTTTTACATACAAAAGTGTGAAAAAAACCTATTATGGGAGATATATATTATGTCAGAGACTGTTACTCGTGGGCCACACCTATCCTACTGTAAATGGCTGCAGCCCAGTGGTGACACCAGGGAACTAACCTTTTTGATGACATTTTATATAAATGTTCTCTTCCTGCAATAGCTTGCCAAAGTTAACAGCTTTTATGTTACTGAGAGGGGGAAGATGTTTGTTCAGATAAACTTGAATCAATTAAAGCAAAAATTGCAGAACTTAAATGAAAACCAGACAATACACTGCAGCTCTAATTAACCCCACATTTAAGTGCTTCCATCTTGATTGCCTCAGCTATTTGATGAGAGATGCTTTACTGCCACTAGCATTTGTGTAAACAAGACTAAGACAACAAACTGCATGTTCCTTAACTTGAATGTTAAAATTATGCAGAAGTTCAATTGCTCTTCTGCTATGTCATTTACTCTTTCATTAAAACAAGAAATACAGTTAGCAGAGTGTAGGTATGCTATACAGTATGCTCAGCTTAATTAGCGGATAATTTTTCTCCCTGTTTAGGAAATGATGCAACATCAATAGTCAACTGCCTTCACATACTGGGCCAGACCTTGGATGCAAGGTAATACAGAATCTGTTTTTTAAAATATGATGAAAATTACTTAAGAAGCTAATGTTCAGTCAGATTTGGGCTACCTGTGTAAGGCTGCAGAATTTCAAAACTCAAGGTGTTATATTACTGAAAATAATTCCCATTACAAAGTAGGTTAATTACTAGTTGATTACAATGGCTTAGTAGAACAGTATTTATTTGTAAGTTACGCTTTCAACTTCAGTTCAGATCAGTGGTGTCCATGAACTGCTGGCTATTAGGTCATCTGGCTTTATTCATGTGACCATCCTAAAACCACAATAATAGTACAAATATTTTATTGTTTTAAAATAATAATAAATAATAATAAAAAGTCAGGAGTTAAATGCATATGAAATGCAGTAAATCTGTCTAATAGAATATTAGACAGATTTTTATATTATCTTCATTGCAAAGTTGTTATTCACTGTCTAATTTGAACAAAATAAAAACCTTTTACACTGAATTCATTGGTACTTTTAAGTTAAATTGAACTGCTTGAGCCATTGTGAGGTTTATGGATGAGACAGTATTGAAACATTGGAGGGTAATGTGTTGCTTTGGATTAACTGTACAGTCAACTGTCTGTGCTGATAGCTGACTTTTACGTCTTTGCAGCTGTGAAAAAAACCATGGTAGTTTAAATGACCTCCGTGGTAATTTAAGATAACTTTTTTCACATTGCATTTACTCTCAAAGAATTGACTGTATTACTTGCAGATAGCTCTTTTTCTCAGCATCTTTGCTGTGGGTTAAATGAACAGATTTTACTTTCCATTTGCTATGGGGTGGAGTCATGATCATGGCTATTCATATGGTTTGGCTGTTGCATTGTAATCCTTTACGTTGCAATATTTTGGGGTTTTGTCATAAATTGTCCATGGAATTGTCTATGCATGGAATACAGATACAGGTGGGGGTCACCAATTCAGCTGTTGGTAGAGATGTAAAAATAATGTCAAAATGGGACATAGGGATTCGTGGAGGTTACGTGAAAGTTTGAAAATATTGCCATTATAACTGTGTATATTCACTCTGTAAAACAAACAGACAAACCTGAACTGTTATTCAATTTACAAAAGAATTTTGCCTATATTTATTTTATGCATGCCTACATAGATAGTTTTCTTAAACAAAGGATCTCTGTAATTGAGCTAGTTAAACAAGGTAATAATTTGCCTGGAGTATATCATTACAAAACTGATTATGGTGTTATAGTCATGTAGTCAGTGCACTTATTTATTTATTTTAAACAGATTTGGTTGTTTTTACTCATTCCTTTCTGATGCCCTTATTCTGGAGGCAGAAATACGACTGTCATGGGTGGGAAGGCTTTCTGAGCTCCAGTTTGAGATAGTTCTTCTCTTCCTAGAGTTATAAATTGCAGACTTAGTCATCCTTCTTTTTGTTAGGGTTTTTTTTTTTTTTTTTCCCCCTTAACTGAAGGCAACTGAATCAGTTAATTTATACATTTAAAAGGACTTTATTTTCTCAATGGGAAACCAGATACAGTGTCCTGGTGTTCTGCAGGAAACCTGTGAAATGCTTTTTCAGTAGGTTTTCTGCTATGACAAGATTTTATAATATCAGAATAGGAAAGACTTTTTCTTCAGATCTTTATTTTTGATTTCATACAAGTCAAGACTAGGCTTTATTCCATGCTTGTCTAATAGAATATTCTTTTTTTTATTCTTTTTGCATTCCATATACAGGACTGTGATGAAAACTGGTCTGGAATCTGTTAAGATGGCATTGAGAGCGTTTTTGGACAATGCTGCTGAGGATCTGGAGAAAACAATGGAAAATCTTAAGCAAGGCCAATTTACACACAGCAGAAACCAGCCAAAGGGAGTTACACAAATCATTAATTATACCACAGTTGCTCTCCTGCCAGTGCTATCTTCGTTATTTGAGCATATTGGACAGCACCAGTTTGGAGAAGATTTGATTTGTATGTATTATTTAGAAGGGCCATGCCACTAAAATATCTGTCGTGTCGTGTAGTAAACATTCCTAGACTCTCAGCTCTATTAAAGAAGGACAAATCCTATGTCATTTTGACATAATTTTAATTGATTTAATCAAATGTTTGCTGTAATCAGCCTAGAAGAGTCTGTAGGTTTAATAGACTTTATGTAAATATTAAAACAGATATGGCTGTGTTTAGACAGTCAGAAGTCTCAATTTTGTATAAAACTTTACCATAGATTTAGTGTGACTTTCTTTTATGAAAAGTTACTTTGCATAAGTTAATTTGTCTTTGCTCTGTCTATAAATGAGGTTATGCTATGAGAATGATGTTATTCCATCATACATGCCCCTTGATTCAGTCTCAGTTAGCGGGGAATTTGGGTGGGTACAGCTTAGTTCCTAAGGAAAACTGGAAGAAGTTCCTGAAGAATTCAGGCAGTGGAGAAGAAAATGTGTATGAGACTGTACATGAGATATCTGTAAAGATTTTGATTATGACAGATTTAATGTCCTTTATTTTTCCAAATCCAGTCTTGAAAAGACAAAATGTTGCAGTCTGCAACATAAAACTTCAATTTTATATATATA
>NW_009932002.1:0-12195 GCF_000696875.1 Nestor notabilis
AAAATATATAATGTATAGATAGTTACTTCCCACTTATAGGGTTACTTACTACCCACTGAAGAATGCTGTTCTGTCAAAAAATGAATGTCAAAAATGACATTTCCAGAAATGCTGATTTTAACTAAAATGCCTCAGATCCAGGATGGAATATGGAGTAGATCAAAGTAAGCCCACAGCTAGGTATTTCAGTGAGAATGGATGGCAAATAGGTTCCAGTCCCTGTTGTACTTGATCTGAAGCAGAGGCTGAAAACACAGGTCTCTCAAATCTCAGGTAGAATACCAAATCATGGCATCATTTGCTATTATTGTCATTTGGAATACTTGCTCTCCTAGGATAATCAGCTTCTCTTCACTTATACGTCTTGGCTTCATTTCATGCTAAACATGTGGGGTTTTATATTTGCTATGAAACAGTATTACTGTGGGTTTCTGGTCTGTGTTGGATACATGTTTTTTTCACTTGGCTTCTAAATAGTTACTGACATGGCCAATTTATGAAGAATAAGAGCCAATATTCAGCTGTTGTAAATGAATGTTCCTGCAACAGTTTCACTGGAGGTCCACTGATTCACAGCTGTTGATCTTCTGACAAACGTATCTCAGTCAGAGAATAGACAAGACAATGTATAATCTTAACACAGCAAAAAGCAATGAAGTCACATCATGACAAAGCCTAGTAAAAAAATGTATCTTGGGAAATGGCTAACACTATAAACCTCCTCTGCTTACTAAATAGCATGAGACAGCTGTATCTAGGACTGGAAGGTCATGCAAGATTTATTCCTTCCTTTAATAAACATTGATTATAAGCTTGGTGGCACATCTTCTATTCAGTATCAGGTAACATGTAAGTGCAGATTTCCCCTTTATGTACACTTCAGGATTCTTTGGACTTCCACCACCATGGAAAACTGAAAGTGCACTACTGAATGTGGCTGTCTTAAACTCTTTCTGCATTTGAAACTAAGCTGGCAATGCTTAGTATGAAACAGATAGAAAATCAAAGAAAGGAAGAAGAAATTATGCAGAACCTAATCATAGAATCATAGAATCAACCAGGCTGGAAAAGACCTTTAAGATCATCAAGTCCAACTGTTTCCCAGCACTGCCAAGGCCACCACTAAATCGTGTCACTGAGGGCCTCATCCATGTATTTTTTGAACACTGATAGCTTGGTCCTACACAAGACAGTCCAGAAAGCTTGTCTGAAGTGCCAGCTGGGTGTTTGTGTTGGTTAATACACCAGTAATTTCTACAGCTGTAACTACAGGAACTTTTCCTGATGCATTTGGGGAACAGGGACAGAAAGCTGAACTAGATGGTTTGCTACAAGTAAGTACTGACTTGTGCAGAGATCCTGTCTTGCATTTTAAGTTACTCTCATTTTTCTTGCATTTGCAGGAGGCAAGGGAATGGCAAGAGGGGAGAGGGTTTTACTCATTACTGTCTAGGTTTTTAACAAATTTTATCAGAACTTGTTCTGGGGATTAAAATTACACTACAAATCCCCACTCTTTTCATCTTCCAACAAGAAAAGCACTAGATACAGTTTTATTTCAGTCTAACAGTATGTCCTCTGTCATTCACGAAGCCTTAAGATAACTCAAATAGCTTTGGTCAGTTGCTCAACAGAGGCAGAGGTTGTCATCCATCTTAAAGTATGAGATACATCTAAGTAGTCTTTGGCCAGGTGTACCACCCTAAAGGCTAGATTGTCTTCATTTGTCATTAGGATTAATTGTGAAAGATTGCCATTGAGCTTTAAGCGAAGACTGATACAAAAGAAACACCTTTTAACATATTTATCCTGAGTCAGTAGTGGACAAACTTTTCTTGGTCTCTGTCTTACCACTAATGCACTTTTCGAGTAATTGACCATGTCAGCAGTATTTTGAGTTCCTTTTCATGTCCCTTGCTGACTGCATCTCATTTTGTTCACTGATCCTTATGATTTTCTTCTCTGACTATCCATATTGCACTTTGAGACTTGCCCCAGCTGCCTGATCTGCACTGCAGCTTCTGTATTCTTCTCGTGTTAAAGGTCAACGAAGAACTTACCTACTTACAATTTAGCCAAGTTAATTTCTTTCTATATTTGTCTTTCCACTGTACCCTTAGCCCACAGCTCTGATGAAATAATACTATCTTCATCTCTTTTTTAGTTCAAATCCAACTCTCACAAAACATCCTACGAACTCTTAAAGATTACTGAAATCTGCCTTCTCAAACAGCATTGTTCCAATTTTCCTGTTTCTCCCTTGCCCCTTCCTAGAAGATGAGAAATACTGTCATGCCATGATCAAAGCCATACACTTGATATATGTGTAAAAT
This sequence comes from Nestor notabilis, assembly GCF_000696875.1. Taxonomy (NCBI): domain Eukaryota; kingdom Metazoa; phylum Chordata; class Aves; order Psittaciformes; family Psittacidae; genus Nestor; species Nestor notabilis. The sequence continues at coordinate 2,334 of NW_009932002.1, forward strand.
TCCAGTTACTCAAAAAGTAAATGCTGGGAAAAAAAATCTTTACTCATTTTGGGTTTGAAACATACCCAGCACTAATGAACTCCTTATCTCTGACTCTCTGGGTACACCTACACTGAAAAATATCTTGCACGTTGCTTGCCAGCTAGCATTCATATCTAGCCTCTGAGAGCTCTTTGAAACATACATTGACTGCTGCAGCCAATCTCTACACTGTACAAGAGGAAAGCAGGCTTCTAAAGAGAAAGACAAGATGAATTTAATTTGCTTCCTTCCACTTCCACTGTTCCACTTTGCAACAAAAGGGTAAGGATTCACAGTCTGCTCCCTGGTTTTCCATGCACATGTAGGCACACTGAACTGTTGAAAAACCATATGATCTTAAGCAGCCATGGACTTGTATCATCAGTATGAGAGGGATGGAGCAAAAGCAAACAATTAAACTATGTCAGATACTTCAGAGTATTCTCAGACACTGGATGAATTTACAGCTCTAAGAATATGAAATATTCATGTAGATACAATTACAAGAAATTCCATTATTTGTCGTGTCCAGTCATTCATATCCTATTACAGAAAAAAAACCCCAAACTTGTTTTTGGTTTTTTTTTTCAATCTAGTCCAGGCACTACCACAGATTAAACAAAGCAGAATGTCTGTGTGGAAGAGAGAGCAACAAATCTTGTACTAGCTGAACTTCAAACTTGCCCAGGCATCTTTTTTGACTCCAGCCTAGTACAGTGTGATTGACCCAGTAACAACCGACTTGGGTAACTACAAATTATGCTTCAGAATATTGTTTGACTAAAGAGTTACTAGTTCCTGGAACACAACCTAAAATGACCAGTTAGACAGCTGTCTTCCAGACAGAGCTTGCAAACAAAGTGGTCTGAAGCAACCAGAAAGTGGAGAAGGATATCTGAAGTCAGCACTGTCTAGTTTTGAGCACATAAGCAAAACAATACAAAAGGACAAGGATGTCTTTTACATTAGTCCCTTCACAGAGGTGGCAGACGTGTCTTCTGGAGCTTGGCATCTAGATCCCTTACCACCCTCGTATGTATGAAGCCATGAAGCAAAGTTCATATCTTGAAGCACAGTAAGAGGGGGAAATGTCAGTGCAGAGATTGTACAAATATCTATCTGCAGAGGTTGCACAAAGTCTGGATGTGACAGTAATACCCATTCTTCTTAAACTAGCAAATAATTCCAGATAATTAAGCTAAGGACGGACAGCACAGCCAAGTGTTTTGTTCTGTAGCCTGTACCAAGGACAAAGCAGAATACTATTCATTGACAGAAAATAACTATGCAAGACTAAAATAAGATAATCTATTGCTTTTCTGGGAGAAAAAGATGAGCCTTCATCATTCTTGGAACTAGCAAGCAAAATCAAACTTACCTATGAAGATATTCCACCCATTTCTTTCCCACTTAGCACATTTCATTGTGTTAGGTAATAATGTCAAACTATTTGTCATTTCCCCCCTAATTAGCCTGCTTTTAATAAAGTTAACTACCAAGTCGAAGAATCAAGAAGAAGGTGAAACAACCATGACATTTGACTTCAGAAAAGTCTGAGGGATAACACCAGAGCTGTTGCAAAATAAAAGGGAAAACGAAAGCTGCATAGCTAAGACATATGTGAAAATGCACCAAAGCCATTGTCAGCATGGATAATTTAGAGACAGAGGTTTTCTTCTGTGGCTCATGATCCCCCCTATTCAGAGGTGCTCAAATCCTTCCAAAGATGTCTGCAACATCTACAGCTTTTAGTGACCTTCCGAGGAATGCATAGGAGTGGATATGCCTTCCAGTGTAAGGTCTTACAGATAACTAGCTGACTAGGACATACACTTAAGTTTGTTCCTAAAATGGCATAATACAACCACCCTATTGACTCCCTACCTTGTTATTGAGCAGTATATTAGACAAAATGCATAATGCATGATACTATTTACACTGTATCTGTCTTCCCAAGGAATTATTAGTGTTAGGAGAATGTTTTTGCAGTTTCTTGCATCTATGGATCTGTCTTTTGAATAGTGAATGTTTGTTTTTCTTGTACAATTTTGTACTTGGAAGAAAACATCCTAAATCCACCTTAACAGTAAGTGTCCTCAGGGGTATGGAAAAACAGATACAGCTAAAAGCTCAGCAAAACTTTTACAGTAGCAAACAATGATGAACTGCAGTATTATCTCTATGATCATATACAATGTGGTTATTAATGTCCTGCACTTCTGATACTGTGGTTTTTTTAAGGCATAAAGCAGAGCCAACACTATTTTAAACATTAAAACTATTATTCCAATGTGTAAACCATTTCAGAGACAACATAGTCATGCTGCAAGAAATGTATTCCCTTTTGCAATATCTGTTATTTATACTCCAGGTTTGTGCACAGCCACATGAAGTATGTTGGAGCCTTGTCAGCATTTAAAACACTTTCAAAGTTAAGAATGCTTACAGAGGTAGGGGGTTAGATTAGATCTACTTGTAATTTTTAACAGTATGATAAACCAATCAGGCAAACATCTTCAACAATCTGAAGATTCAGAAGCCTCAGATCCATTTTCACTTAACCATCAGCATTCAATCTCCAACATCCTACATCGCTCCTACATCACTGAAGTAAATGACTTGTAGGTCCCTAATTCTCTGGGGCATTCTTAAGAATAACTTACTCTAGCCATGTAGTAGCAAGCCTCAACAGGGCAAAATATTTAGAGCAATAAAGATTTGTTGAGGACTTTTCCTTTTGTTTTGAACAAAATATTTAATACCAAGCACTGCAGTACGGTCTATTTTACAGACCATGAAATAGCAACTTGCTTGCAAAGCCCTCATTTCTAGAAACATTTCCAGTGCATTTTAATGTGAAATATCTTGTACTCTCTGTATAAAAGAAAATCCACTTTGGCATGGAAAAAAAATCATATATACAAAAATCTTCTTCTTAAGATGAAAAAAAAAAACCAGGATGAGGAGAAAATCAAACCCATGAGTACTTTCATGGACTGCAAAGTAAACACGGTGCCAAGGAAACCTCAGTTCCCACCTTCCTGCACACCCACACATATATGTACATCATTGCTCAGCCTTAATGAACATTTCTATCTGCCAGTATTCTACTGGAGAGGGATTTAGCCTTTAATGAAAGTATGGTCACAGCTTACATCTTGTGAGAGTTGTGTGGCGGCCACACAGGCAGTTCGAAAGGCAGGAAGCAGAGGCTCATGAGGTACGTGGTGCTGGCAGGTTCCCACGTGCCCTCATTGTCCCTTTTGCCATCCAGCACCTCTCCCTGACTGCTGGGAGCATCGGCAGTCAGAGTATTCCTTTCCCCTTCATACATGTCTTTTAGTAGGCCCTCTCAAACTACATGTTCATACATAGAAAACATGAAGCTCCCTAGACGCCCATCTGCTTGCCCACTGCTGATCCTCTCCAGTTTGGTGATGTCTGCTTTATATCGCTTATGATATCACCTAAATAATGTTGTTAAGCAGTGTAAGATTCCTAATTTCCTAACTAGGAAAATAAAATCCGTCTTTCTGGCATATATATTTTCTTCCTGAACGTGGTTTCAGGTATGGAATACAGCAACCAATTTAACACCTTTCATCTTACATGAAACAAGGCGTTGATTGAAGGGGACCTACAAGAATGCTGGAGAGGCACTGTAGTGATAGGACAAGGGGTGACGGGTTTAAACCGAAACAGGGGAAGTTCAGGTTAGATCTAAGGCAGAAGTTCTTCCCTGTGAGGGTGCTGAGGCGCTGGCACAGGTTGCCCAGAGAAGCTGCGGCTGCCCCATCCCTGGCAGTGTTCAAGGCCAGGTTGGACACAGGGGCTTGTAGCACCCTGGTCGAGTGTGAGGTGTCCCTGCCTGTGGCAGGGGGTTTGAACTGGATGATCTTAAGGTCCTTTAGAACCCAAACCATTCTGTGATTCTGTGATTAAAACCAGTTTAGCAGTGCTCATAAAATCTGTAGTTCAGTTGTTTCATGCTCACACATTCCCTGTGAGCTTCAGGAGTCCTCATCAAGGACAGAACACTGCTGGGATACATGTAATGAACCACTTTTTCTCTCCAAGGAGAGAGGCTGTCAAAGGAGTTAAAAAAATTGCATATGCCATGGAAGAAAGCAGAAGTTTAACTCACCTAAACTAGAGCATTGCTGAAGTATTGTAATATGTTTGATCCATGCCTTGGACTTGGGCTGAAACACCCTTCGCTGTTGAATAACAGTAACAAATCAGATATAACATAATAAAGGAAAGCAACAGAAAAATAATGAAAATCAAGGCAAAAAATTTGTACCAAAAAATGCTTATTTTTGTATTTCTAGCAAGTTAACACAGTTCTAATGAAACATGATTGTTTGAATTTCTTTAGTCTTATGAAAGGTTCTTTTGGTTTTGGTTTGGTTGGTAATGAAAATATAAAGAGCTGAATATTCATCAGGTATGTGAATATTCAGGAGTTGTTCTCTATTTACAAATACAAAAATTAAACACATTAAGATCCACATTTCAATTTAATTGTATACTTCTAGTAATTACCTTAATTATTAAAAAATGAAAGGATTGGCTTTGAATAAATTCAAGATAGTGATTCAGTCTCATAAGAGGGAAAAGGATTTTAGACAAAGCCATCAAAACCTGACTTCATCCCTCTGTTATGCCTAAAGTATTAGGTATTGATTATCTGAAGGATGGACCTTCTTTTCGGTACTGTCCTAGGATTTGTGGCTGATTCTACTTAAAATTGTTTGATCAAACAGTTTATCATCATATTATTCACAGCAGGAGATGATAGCATGTTTTCTGCTATATCAGTAACCAACTCAAAATCTTTGCCCCTCACCAAGCCTGAAGAGATTTAACAGAAATTTAGTGGATGCAAATAAGGATTTGAGAGACTCTTGTACTTGACCTGAACTTTTCCATGAGAATGTCACAGAATGCCAACCTATATATTGCACTCAATGGTATGCCCAACAAGAGCATCATCAACTCCAACACTACAGAGACACCTATGAATATTTCACGTATGGATTATCCTGATCAAGTAGCCAACAACCTACGTACATCCAAACAGTGGATGCTCTATTGTATTACCAGAACAAGAGGATAATGTGAAGAGCTCTTATAAAGTTGACAGTTATAATGTCTCTGTTTTGTTGTCCCGACACTGGCATTATCTTCCAACAAACATGCTTGCCTGAGTGTCCACACACACGGGCCACACTGGGAACCATAGCATCCTTGTGAACAGCTATGCATGAGGCAAATCACTGAATCCCAAAAAATGAAGCCTAGATGGCTTATTTCAGAGTATGGTGAAGTAAAGGGAGCAGGGAAATCATAAGAAAACAAAAGCGACATGAACCCCCATACTACTTTGAGTAGAAATACACAGAGCAAAAGAAAACACAGTCACCATCGTTACACACTTGCATGCTTCACAGCACCTTTTCACTATTGCGCTATGGCCACAGTAGACTGTAAATAAACAAGTGACCCTGTTATAACACTGAAACCATCAGTAATCCTGCTTTTTCTTTTCAAGAGAAAATCTGAGCCACAAAACTCAGAGCCATCTCATTCCAACAGTTTTATTCCTGTTTCCACAGGTAAATGCTGATTAGGCAGTCCTGCAAGGAGCAGGGATTTAGACTTGATGAACCTTATGGATCCCTTCCAAGTTGAGATATCCTGTGATTGGAGGCAACTACAGACAGGTGCTTGGGCTAGCAGGTACCCTGATGAATATTTTGATAGACCTCATTTATTTAGCCTAAGGGCATGCTAAATAAAGTGCAACACTGGTAAGGTGCAAAATAAACAATGAATCTAACACATTATTACCATATAAAGCAACCCCACTAATTAGTCTTGGTTAACTTTAGGAAGTGAACCTGAACGCATACTTATTTAAATGCCTCCCAAAGCTGTGTCTTTCATGCCACACAGCACTGTGTAGAACAGCTGATTTTAAGTAATTCCAGGCCCTACTCTGAAAAAATATTTTTATTTAGAAAAACCTGATTTAGAGACAGACAGCTAGAAACAATAAACAGTGAGCAGTAGAGCAAGGCTTGACTGCTTCCAAAGAGTTACTCCCCCTAGATATAGTTATTCTTGTCTGGGTAATAATTCTTTTCTATAATGTGCGTGCTTAGTTCCCAGTGCTTTTAAAATACATTTATACCTCATAATTCAGTCAAATATCTTAATTTAGCAGTCTTCCTTCTGCTTTTTCAAGGGAAGGCTCACTCACTAAAGGGCAGCTGAGAGGTATTTTGTGTAGAGCTCAGAGTTGACTAACTCTTTTTCCCCAGCCTTTCACTAAGTTGAACAGATTGAATCAACTTGACCTCCTGGAGGCTGTAATGGTTATGATGGTCACAGAGGCAGGTGTTTCTGAGTGTGAAAATACCAGGCCACAAAAAGTTCAGTGTTAGATTACAGAGCCTCCTAGCTCATGATTTTTTCCTACTACATGGCAGGTAACAATCCTCCAGCACACCCAAGAGATATCGCTGAGCAATCACCAAAGGAGCAGCCTGTCAAAAGTGGGGAATTTTGACTTAATCCCGTGGGAAATCCCTAGGTCCTCCAAGCATCTTCTTTACAACACTCTTATAACAAATTCCTTCCATCAGCTCACTGTAATGCAGTCAAAGTTGTTGTCCAAGGATCACCATTATTTTTGCAGTCCATTCCTGGAAAAGGTAATTCCTGAAACTGAAATGTAGCATCTACCCCTTCTGTGGATGTTTCTGGCATTTCCATTTAAACAGGAATTGTCACAATAGCAATTCATATTTTGCACTCAGGTTAATTCAATTTCCTTCCATATTACAAAGTATAATTTAAAGTAGAAGTGAAATAACAGGACTCCAGCTGTCCAATACACTTACGTACCAAACAGAAAGCACCTATCTCTTCTGAAGGACATTATAAAGCCCTTATTGGCTGTCCAGTCTGTCCAGTGTCAAATTATTTTGCTATTCTTAAATTCTGATTCTAGTTTTAGCACAGACAACAACGTGAAAAGGTTTGGAAGACAAGAGGCTAATGCATTGTACTTGTCATTTATAGAACTTCTTTTTGGGGATTTCAGATTGCTTGACACATGTTGATTAGACAGACATTCCTCTGTCAGAGGAGAGGACTGTGGAGCAAACAGTATCTCCTACAGGATGCTGTTATTGCCACACAGTGGAAAAGACTACTTTAGTCTGGGCCCAGGCAGCAAGGTGAACAGCACATCTGAAAAGTACAAAGTATTTTGAAAGGTACAATGTATTTTCTTTCTCCAGTAGGCTATTTTTATAATGGATGAACTAACATATACATTGAAGTGTGTTGGACTGGTTTCTCCTACATAAAATGAAATCTTAATTATGGAATACAATTATTTAAAACAATAAATGTAAAACAGATTCCAGTATTGCGAATACATATTTTAGGTTCAGATACAAGAGTGCTATCATATCTGCTTTCTCAACAAAGTATCTGATGAGCAGGTACTTCAAGTCTGAATGGCAGACACCAGCCTGGTCAGGTCTGTTAAAAACTCTGTTAAACTCTTTGAACAGACACATGCTGAAAAAACAACTTTAAGAAGTCTGCAGCCTCTAAACTATGGTGTCATCCAGTTTCTACCTTGGGGATGCATCTGTATTAGCATTTACTGCATTGCAGGGTTCACTCTAGGTTTAAATTTCTTTTCATCTGTTCTTGGATTCTTGCTATATCACTCAAGCTCTAGTGCAGTGAAAGCACTTCCTTTCCTGGTGAACTAAGTTGCTGCATTAGAGCAGCATCTGTCTCAGCCCACTCATGATGGTGGCACAAGGCCCTCCTGTGGTTGACACTACACATCCACGGTGCACGTTTAGGCCCAGCAAGTCATGAAAACACTGTTCTTAGAACCTAACAGGTCACTGCAAAGCAAGCCCTGATTCTTGCCTCTTTGTGCCACATCAGTCACTCATACGCAGCCTCAGAGTCCTGCTACCTATCCTACCTGCTCAAGCTGAACAAGCTTTCTGGTGTTTTATCTCTGCCCAAGACAATTGTAAAATGGCATTAATTAACATACGTTTACCAAGGACTGGAACTTGCATATTACTTCAAAATTCCACCAAAGAAAACATCCATAAGTCAGAAAGTTATTTCCAAGGACTGTAAATACTAGTATTAAGGAATTCAATGAGGAAAATCCAACATTCAAAAGTCTATAACCAAAGTCATAGATGGTTTAGAACTGCTGACTTTAGTAACTTGACATCATGCTGTAGCCTCACTTAATTTTCTTCATACACTATGATGTCTAAATAGGAAAATCATTTAGGCATTTGCAGTCAGTGTAGAGATCATGTAGGCAGAATGAAGCAGAAAACTCCATGCTGTGCTTACACTGCTGAGTTCCTGACCCTCTTATTGCAAACATAGCAATTTGATTAATTCAGACGTAGACTGGAAAAGCTAGTATATGATCTTATAAAAGCACAGAGATGCCACAGAAACATATTCATGTATCTAGCAAACATCCTTGTCTCCTCTGCTTGATTTTGTATGTTGTTACCTTTCTGTGTATTCACAAACACCAATAGTAAGTTTGGCTGCTACACACACATGCATGAGCACATGCACATACATACTCTCGCTCCATTTGTGCAGTCCTGGATATAAGTGAACTGATATTCCAAATAGTCTCAACATAAATGAACTCCTGTAGTGTGTTTTTTGTTCAACCAGGCAAATCTGTCAGCCTTAAATGCCCACATTTATATTTATACCTCTGTGATATGAAATATGCATATGCATATATTAGTAAGCTCTTTGTCTTTCTCTTCTATTAAGCTTTGGGCTGGTCACTTGGGAACTCATTATCCACAGTGAGTTTCAGGAGGGCTTGATGTGACTCTACCAGAATTGTTGTTGTATTGTACTTTCCCAGAAAGATTGTGCGGTGCCTTTCCCAGACACCTACAGTTCAAAACAGTGTTGACTGTTTAATTGTCTAGTAGCAATAAGCATTTTTCCCACCAAGCCAAAACAGTGAAATTGAAGATCAGGAAAATTGGACCTGTTGGAGCAAGTCCAGAGGAAGCCACCTATGGAGATGCTGTGAGGGCTGGAGCAGCTCTGCTCTGGAGCCAGGCTGAGAGAGCTGGGCTGGTTCAGCCTGGAGAAGAGAAGGCTCCTTAAGGGGAGACCTTAGAGCAGCTCCAGTGCCTGAAGGGGCTACAAGAAACCTGGAGAGGGGCTTTGGACAAGGGCCTGTAGGGACAGGACAATAGGAATGGCTTTAACCTGCCAGAGGGGAGACTGAGATGAGCTCTTAGGCAGAAGTTCTTCCCTGTGAGGGTGCTGAGGCGCTGGCACAGGGTGCCCAGAGAAGCTGTGGCTGCCCCATCCCTGGCAGTGTTCAAGGCCAGGTTGGACACAGGCTTGGAGCAACCTGCTCTAGTGGAAAGTGTCCCTGCCCGTGGCAGGGGGTTGGAACTGGATGGGTTTTAAGGGCCCTTCAAACCCAAACCTGTCTGGGATTCTATGATTACTGGGTTTGATTCCAGAGACAGACAGAGCAATTAAACCAGCACTTGGACGGGTGCTGCTGGAACAATTTCAGTATTCTTTCCCCTGGCAATCTGCTTACAACTTACTTTTCTGTTTCCAAAGCAGGTTTTGATGTTGCTTTTCTGTAACTTTGCCTCGTGTTGGTGCAGATGCGGGAGGTGAAAAGCCCACGGTCAGCTGGCATACCCGGGTCAGCAACCACCACCCTGCCCAGCGCCTGGCAGACACCCTGACAGACACCCTGACACAGACACCCTGTCAG
>NW_009932003.1:0-377 GCF_000696875.1 Nestor notabilis
TGGGCCGCGCTGCGGGGCTGGGGCCGGGGGTCGCCACACTCGGTTCTTGGGGGCGCACGCGTTTTGCACAACTGAAGGTCACCTTGAGACGGGGGAAGGGGGTGAATTTACGGGCGCTGGCTCCAGCTGTGCGATTTCCTGCGTCACAGCCAACAGGACACTTAGACATGGCTCCGGTTTCCTTTTGTCACCTCAGTTCCATGGAAAAGCCGTTCCCAAGATTATAGCTACAGAGGAGGCAGGGATAACTTCAGTTCAAAACCTCCCTTTGCTTCCTAATTAGAACTGCGCAGGATGATTATGTGTTGATGACCTACACCTGATGCTGGCAGGGGACGACCCCCCACCCCCCCCCACGGACCGCCACACGCGCGCGC
>NW_009932003.1:408-15988 GCF_000696875.1 Nestor notabilis
TACACGAAATACGATGTGCAATGCTGGCTTGCACAGAACAATCTAAAGTAAGGTCTATTTTTACATACGTCAAATACTTACCAAGGATGTTGCATCATCAGTCTTCCTGCAGGTAAAGAAGTTGGTGATTTATAGCAATTAATCACTTAATGAATTCATTTCCGAGGTGGCCTGCCTGAGAAATAAGCATTACAAAACTGATAGCGGGTGGCCACAGGTACTTGTACCGCCCAGCACTGCATTCACGTGATGGATGAGAGACTGCAGCGAGGCAAGGACAAGCTGGTGAGAAATTGCAAATGAATTCACAGGATGGTTGTGGTTTGAAGGGACTCTTGAGACCATTGAGTGTGACCTACCTGCCCAAACAGGGTCAGCTAGAGCAGGCTGTCCAGTACCATCTCCAGGTGAACTTTGAGTATCTCCACAGCTAGAGACTCCACCACCTCTGCCTGTGTATGACATCTCTCACAATGAAAAAAACCCCAAAACATTTTCTTGTGTTGCAGTGGAATATTGTGTGTTTTAGTTTGTGCCCACTGCCTCTTTAACAGGTCTGTGAGCGCTACTGAGGAGAGCCTGGCTTCCTGCTTTTCGTTACATCCCATCAGGTATTTATGCACTTACATGAGATTACCCTGAGCCTTCTCTCATCCAGGCTGGAGAGTCTCGGCCTCTCTGTGCATGACAGGTGCACCAGTCCCTTAGCCATCTTTGTGGCCCTGTGCTGAGCTTCCTCTAGTTAAGTCTATCTTTCCTGTAGTGGGGAGCTTAGAACTGGATGCAGTACTGCAGGTACAGCCTCACCAGTGCTGGGAAGTCTGTTCTGCAAGTCCAGGGGATGTCCATCCTGCCAGCACAGCCACGACAGTCTATCCAAGGTTAAAAAAAAATGCTTCTTGAAACATTTCCTTCTTCTCAGCTGTTCTTCAGTTACATATATACACTGATGGAAAGCAATCATAGGTTTAAATACACTTGATTTGAAATAAACAGAATCGCATAGGACATTCTGAAGGAAAGCTACACGTGTTCGCTTGAAGTGAATTATCCGAATTGAACATACACTTGCTTAAGGAGTGTAGCAGTGCCAAAGGCCACATTCTCTTTGGCTGGTACTGTTACTACTGGAGAATGTCTAAATCCTCAGAGCAGACACAGTGCTGATACCAGCAACACCAGCCTTCACCCTGCCACCACAGCTCAGCTGCTGTGGGCTATAGTCCAGTGGGAACTGAAGGACTGCAGTTAAGGCGTTTCTGACACTGGACAACTTACTCAAAATACGGTTTAAGTGATGAACAAAACCCAACCACACTCCTTTTAAAAATATATTTATTAAAATGCAGCAATGACTGTCAGAAGTAACATCCTGATCATCTAATCTTACAGGGAGGAAGCATTGTGAGGTTCTGTCCTTGCCCATTTTGGTATTTCAACAACCAATCACTTTGGAATTCAGAATGTTTAGAAAACAGCAGCTTTGCTAGTCAGCAATGAAGTGAGGGACTGGACAGAGAGAACATAAGTAGTGCTTAATAACACAGAGAATAAAAAGATTTTGAAGGCAAGTGTGGTTTTTTTTTGTCCAGACCTCTTTAATTCTATTGAGAAGTGCACTAAAATCTTCCACGAGAACACAGAACACTGCAGTGGCACCAGACACACTTTATACGTTTCTTTAACCCTTAAATTTGCCAACATGTTCACGAGCTATGATCATCCTTTGAATCTGAGCAGTTCCCTCGTAAATCTGAAAAGAAGAATTGAAATAATATTAGCTGATGATTTTTTTAAAAGGTTTTAACACCTCTACACTTTTAAACCTTCAAGGGCACTAATCCAGTGTGGATTAGGATGTATAGAAAGATGAGAAAATTCCGGTGTGACAGAGCACCTTAAATGGAATAAATCACATACAAGATCATGTGAGACAGTCTGTTCTCTCAGTTGCTCTTACCTAAGTATGCTACGGTTCTCACGAAAATAGACATGGCAGGTGAAGAAGGATGAAGACAACTGCTTATGTGAGCAAGAAAATGCATAATCTAGTTTTTTACAGAACACGATTTGGAACACCAGGTGAAGGGGAGGAGATGACGTGTGCTGAAGTGTTGTATTTTCTTTGACTGGCCTGAAAGTTCATACCTATGTTCTCTTTGATCCATGCATTTATTTTCATTGCTTCTTGTGAACTGGTACACTGTCCCGTACAATTTTGTTTGGGGTATATTTTGTTTGTTTTGGGGGTTTTTGCTGTTTAGGTTGTGGGTTTTTTTAATCACGTGTTCTTGCATTTTCCTCTAGAAACAGTCTGCATCACACCTCTGTTCTATTTGTTTGCTGGCACCAAAGTCAAAGATAGATAGACAACAAAGTATATATGAAGCTCTTATGCCAGAGGAGGTGGAATGCTCCCCAGGCACACTGCAATGCAATGCAAGGGCTGAGGCAACACAGTTGAGGGCTTTAAGTGTTTCAGCTCCAAGTTCTACCAGAACCTGGTTTGGCAAATTGCTCAAATTTATGCAAATTCCATTTCTCAGCCACTTAAAGGAATAATCTTCCCAAGAACCTCGCAAAGCTTTTTGAAAATAAAGACGCTGTAACCTGTGTTCAACATTAGATTTTTGGTTCAGAAGAGTCTGTTCATTCCTGAAGTGAATCCTCTGACTGCTGCTGCTCACAGCGTGTGGATGCGGTTCCCAGAGCAGGCTGTGTTCTGTGAATACTGGGGAACTTTGTAGCAAACTGAAGTGGCAGCTCTGCTTTCTCTGTATACCAAATACCCACTAATCCCTCATGAAGACTTAATGTCCAAGCCTACAACTGGGCCTTTACAATTACATCCATACTGGTGACGTATAGTCCAAGGGACCAAAGAGGCTTGCTGTGAACTCCACCTGTCCAAACTGCTGACAGTGCAGCTGTTGGGGCCTCAGCACCAGTTCCTGCAATGTACTAATCTGCTCCTACGGCACTAAATGACTTGCGGATGAAGACAGCCGTGGGACTCACATGTAAAGAAATCAGAACTCACAATCTTCTTAAGTAAGGTTTTGGTTTATAAGCCGATGGAAATAGTTTCAAGAATCATTGACAATTAAAGAAGGGAAGCTTTCCAAATCTGAGAAAGGAAACTAAGAGTTTCTACCAGAGTAGCTAAGATTTGTAGGAAGACAAACCTAGAGCAGAGTACGGACATGTAGAAATGTTACCAGTAAACACAATGTTGGGATTGTGTGATACTGAAAGAGATTAAATATCTAGAAAAAAGTTGGAAACCCAAGTTTTTGTACATGAAACATATGGCCAAAAGCATATACCACATGGAATCGGGCAGCAATACAGTAAAGCACAGTGACGTGCAGGGTATAATCAAGAGACACAGACAAAATAATTGTAAAGCCAAAAGCCTGAATTCTTTCAGGGAGGAAGAGGAACAGAAAACCACCAAAAATCCAATACTGAATCCAATTAATCTGAACAATTGGAAAAAAAAAAATCTACTTAGCCATGCATTTGTGATGGATCAGTGTAATTGAAAGTCTAAATAACCATCATCTTGTAAAATCAATCTCAGCTTGCAAATAAATTCTAACCCTCTCATCATCTTTCTCTAGAAAAGCATGCAACCTGACAGGAAAAAAAAAAGCCCAATCATGAGAAAGTTCAATTAATCATTCATTTCCTCACTCACACACAGGAGTGCAATTAGTTCTGATAATTTTTAGATTCCAAAATGGTGGTTGTCTGTCCTTAAATAGAGAAAAATAAATTCTTGGATAGTGAGAATAACAGTTTTCATTTTAAAAGTCACCTGTAAGAGAAGTCCTAACTACCTAGAGTCTTAAGAATGACAGCTGTAACAGCTAGCTCACATGACAGGCCACGGTCTGCAAGCATTTCTTGGTATCGTGTACTTTGATACATTTTGTCTAGTCACTACTCATGTCACAGAATGTCATAATGTCAATAGAGATTACTGGTTTTGCTGAATTAAAATAAATAATTAAGATATGATTGCTGAATAGAGAACCATAGCATAGTACATGCTATGCTACAACAGAAGAATTATGACATGACATGGAATAATTTCTTGTTGGTAACCCGGGGATTAATGGTGGCTACGGGCTAAACATGAAGAAATATGAGCTAATTGCTCCAGGTTGTGTCACACTTCTGTTAACCCAACACACACAAGATAATCATTCCATGATACTCAACACTGGTGATATCTCAACCAAAGTATTCTACCCATCTTACGATACCGAAGTGTCAGACAGAAGGTTTAGAGCACAGCAACAAACGATGAAGAGGCTGGAAACAGAAAGGAAAGAAAAAAAGAAAGCCACCAAACCACAACCAAAGAGCCCCAACAACTTAGGAGGAAAAAGGTGAAGAAGCTGCTCTAGTGTTCAGGCTGAGAGGAAGGCTGAACTATAGGCAGCACCAATGCAGGATACATATGGAAGGTCAGAAGATTTCCATCACTTTAGGTCTTTAAGAACAGCATTAGATGTAAAGCATCTCAACTGCCAGAATATCAAAAAAAGTGCTGATATTTTGATTGCTCTTTTCTACTACTTTTCTTTCTCCCCCGTAAGAATTCAAAAGCTTCAAAATTAGGAATCCAAGAATTTCAGAGAGTTACCACACTGGGAAAAAAATAAAAATAGAAACCCCATAATTTATTTCTCTTACATGGGTTGAGTTTCGATCCAGTGTAATGAGTCCTGTGTGCAAGAATTTGCCCGATTTGAATGAGTCTTTCTTTAAATTGAAGGATCACTGCTTTCATTTGAAACTTTTCTGTTTTTAAATATATGTACATCATGATTTGAAATAGAGGCCTTTACTCTATTTTATATGAAATTTATGCATACTATAAGGCTCACATAATCTGTTTTACTTACCTGGTAGATTTTAGCATCTCTCATCAGTTTTTCTACAGGATATTCAGTATTAAATCCATTTCCTCCAAAAATCTGTACGGCATCTGTAGCTACTTGGTTTGCAATGTCACCGGCAAATGCCTTTGCAATGGAAGCATAGTAGGTGTTCCTGCGACCAGCATCGACTTCCCAAGCAGCTCTCTGGTAAGCCATCCTAGCCAGTTCCACTTTCATTGCCATTTCAGCAAGCAGGAAAGCCACTGCTTGGTGCTGTGAACAATGAAATTAACCAGGTTAACACTGCCCGCTTAACACCCCTAGAAAAATACAATCCTAATACAGTGATGTCTTCAACAAACTCAGTAAATTGTACTGCACTCCTACAGTACATGGATCAGGCTCTCAGCATTATATGTTGAATTGGACTTTTAAGTTTTTAATTCTCAAATCCATTTAGTCAGAGAGATGAAATACTAAATTATGAGGCTGTTCTTTACTATTTATGAGATTGGCATTTACCTTGCTTTTTATTCATATTTCTTTAAAACTGGTAAGCAGGCAGTGTATTCTATTAGTATTAATGCTGTGTGGCATTTAACATACCTTAGAATTTTCTTCCTTTCCTGAAAATTCCTGTTTATTAGTGCTGAAGATCTTAAGTTATGTCCTGATAGTACATGAGTTTCAGGTTTTTGGGCAGAGTTTAGTTTCTGCTTTTACTATTATCACTGAGAAATTATGGAAAGTTACCGCATAGCCAAGTTTACTGAAATGGTTCTGGCCTATATACTCAGAAACCCTAAAACTGGCAGAGATATAATATAAAAATTAATAAACTAAGTAAATCATAGAATCATAGAATAGTTAGGGTTGGAAAGGACCTTAAGATCATCTAGTTCCAACCCCCCTTGAAAACACAGTAGCAGTACATCTGGTGTGAAAACACAGCTTTTACTTATAGTCCCCAGCCCCATCTCACTTACTTCAACAATTGGTTTCCCAAACGTTTTTCTCTCCAAAGCATATTTAGTAGCTTCATCAAGTGCTCTTTTTGCTAATCCAACAGCACCAGCTGCTACCTGAGTTGGATACAGCACAGAGTAAAAAAATGAGGAATTCCTGCTATATTTTATAATTAAGTTATTTCTGATACTTACGGGTGGTCTGGTCTTATCAAAAGCTCCCATTGCGATTTTAAAGCCAGCTCCTTCAGCTATCAGTACATTTTCTTTTGGGACTCTCACATCTTCAAAGACAATACCCCTTGTATCAGAGCAGCGTTGACCCATATTAATTTCCTGAAATGGGAAATTATAGAGGTACAACTAAATTGGATTATGCAAAGGTACAATATGCTTTCGTTCTTTAGTTTACTCGAAGCATAAAGTATGTTTTTTTCCCAAAACACTTAATCTAAAAATTACCTTATACATGACAAATACTAGTTTATCACTTACAAACCAGCATGCCCTTAATTTGTCTAAGATGAGCAGTTTACTTTTTCCTTATATGGACACAGTCTGTAGCTGTCATCAGTCTTCTTGTCTTTCTCTAGTTCAACTATATCCTTTGAGATGGGAGGGAAAAAAGTCAAGAATCTAATATGCAGGCAGTACGAGGGTACTACAAGTCAATAAACAAGCTTTTCAAGTTTTTGGATTCCTTTCCTAATGTTCAACATTCAGTTTTGTTTACTACAAAAAATAGTGCTTTTTAAAGAGAACTAGCACTACTGTCTCCAAGGTCACTTCCTCAACCAGCAGTAACTAAAATTAAAGCTCACATGGTTAAAGCTGTCAAACTTGCTTTTATCCTTTCAAAAACTTGCTTCTTACCCTTTCAAGGCATACTACTCACTTAATGGCACTTGTCAATAAAATAGTTCTCAAAGATTCTTTTGCAGCTGTTCAAAGTCATCTTGCTTTAGACCATTCTGAATAATTCCTATCTGAATGAGTATCATTATAATTAAGTCTGTCTTAGAAATAGCTCCTGTATATTGTGAAAATGAACAGACTGTCGTACATGAGCATACGAAATGTTCAGTTGCATAATAGTCTTTTTTCCTTAATTGTAATTTGTTGCATTATCAGTTTAGAACTGAACGATAGTTCCTGGCTTGTCAAACAAGAGATACAGTCTTCACCTTTCTTCCAACTTGAATTCCAGGGCTATCTGCTTCCACAATGAACCCAGTAAAGGCTTTGCTTGCAGGAACTTTTGGATCTGGATTTGTACGAGCTAGCAAAAAATACCTAGTGTGAAACAAAGAAAAGGGATGCAGTTTACCCTCACAATTAACAACCAGATACTTTTTTAGCTAACATTTTAAGTGGTTTTATGTACATTTCTATGATATCATGAATTCTGTCTGTAAGTTAACAATTCTTTTTTCTTGTCCCTTGCAAAAATAAACTGCGAGAGCATCAGGAAGTTTCAGAGAATCAAGATTATGTAAAATATAATAAAATTACTTCAGATAAACATGCAAAGATTCTCCACCTTTTCCATGCACTGTAAGTCTTTGTGATATTTTCAGCTTCATGAATAGCACAAAAAACCCCTATTCACAGCACATACATAAAAATTAAGGCTTTGGAAATATGTTCTTGCATGCAAAATATTATTACCTAATTTCAAAGTTTATTTATCACCTAATTTCTTAATTTTATTCTTCTACATGTAGGTTGTAAATAAGTATTTCTCTTAGAAATTAAGCAGTTGTAAATTGCAGACATGGTGTTCAATAATGTCAAAAGACATCTGGTAGATTGTCTTTTGATAGATCCGCCTTGAACAAGGAAATAACTAACTAGAAAATTCAGCTTTTGGATAAATGTATGAAGTTTTTTCACTTGAATTAAGAAAAATTTGTGTGCTGTGGATCAGCATCATGTGAGACATAACCCAAGAGGCTTACAGAGTAAAGCACGCTCCATACACACCACAGCAATCATGTTTCTGGCTTCACTAGAAGTGAGAGGTGTTTTGAGTAGAATCAGAAGTCACTGATCTCAGTCACCACAAATACGACGCAATGTAGCTAGCAATATGAGCCTCTTGAGTACTTTGCAAGTTAAATCAAACTGGTGCTGTCCTGTCCTGAAGAAAAAGCAGAACTGATTTTCTTTGACAGCAGCAGGATTCAAGATGCCTTTTTGAGTGAGGAGTTGTCATGTCAAGCCTCATTTTCCTTTTTAGGCTCTGCACAGCACTGAAACTACATTCTTGTATCCTACCCAGATAAACTGGTCAGAGATTAAAGCGTGTGTGTTGAAACACAACAAACATTTAGATTTCTAACAAATCTTTAAAGAACCTAACTTTAAGGGGGGAAAGCCACTACATAATGTAAACACGAGTTAACAGTTAACACACCAGTTTGCTTTCCCACCGTTTGTGATCCACATCTTCTGACCATTAATAACGTATTCATCTCCTTTCTTCTCAGCCTTTGTTTTTATACCAGCCACATCAGAGCCTGCTCCAGGCTCTGTTACGCAGTAAGCCTAAAAGAAAACAAAATGCAAAATCTTGAGGAGTAAAAGTTCTATTTTTAGGCAACCACAATTTATAAGTCCATAAAAATACATAAAATTGTCTTTTAATCAAACAACCGTTCTGTCATTACTTCCTCAGGCTTCACAAACTCTGATGTGAAAAATGAGGATCTTTGAAATCTGAAAATAAAGGCACTGACTAGCATTTTATGTTTATTGTGTCCTTCATGAGGCTTAGTTGTTCACATTTTAATGCACTATACATGAATGTTTACTTCTTTCTATGTAACAAGTACTGCTTATATAATATTTAATATCACAAATAGAGTTTAATTCCGATGCAAGCTAAGTTTCCCTTTATACAAACCTTTTATTTTTCTTAAAATGTCTACATATGCTCTTGAAAGGGAAGTAGAAGGCATTGATTTTTTGTAAGTGACTTAGGATGGGGATAATTTGCCAAGTAATAACTTTTATTTGTGTACTGAATGTGTCTCGTTAGCTATTCCCTGACTTTCAGTAAATGCCACCATTTATTTACAAACAAAAATGGGCCAAGTTGTAAATTGAGAGTTTTCTGGGAGAAAAGGAAAAAAAAAAAAAAAGAAAAAAAGAGAGGTAATACTATTAATCTAGTTTAGGACCATGCTACAAGGTAGCAGTTACACTCACACACATCATTGGTTCCTCTGTCATTCTTCCTAAGTATTTTTTCTGCTGCTGCTCATTTCCTGCAATGATTACTGGCATTTGCTGAAAGAAAATATTTAGACCATTAATCCATCTTTTTAAAACACACAGATTCTAGTTTAAAGAACGTAAGAAAAGGCAGAACTTACCCCTAGGGAATTTGCTTCAATGGCAGTCTGAACCCCTGTACATCCATAAGCTAACTCTTCTGTAATAAGGCATGCTTCAAAACTGCCAAGGCCAAGCCCACCTACAGTTGAAATACTTCATTTACTAAAATGGGTTTAAATTGTAACATATTAGTGATTTACACAAATTAATTAACAACAACGCATTCCCCCACATACATCTGCTTGTGCACCATGCTTGGCAAGGCATTCTCACACAATTCTTTTTAAATAAAGAAGAGTAACATATCATTTGAAAACTAGGTACCACAGTTGCAGGGTTACCGTGTGATTCATGTGGGACAAGGTGCACAAAGTGGCAAGAATGTATCACTCAAACTTTTTTACTACGTTACATTTGAGAATTACCAGTTCTTAGGAAGCAGGGAAAGGGCTCCTGAGCTACCACTCAGGAAAGCACAGCACTTAGGGGAAAGCAAAAAGAAAAGTGTCCATACTAGCCAAACAACCACCTCAGTAACCTGTTTCTGACAGGACCCACCACTTGGGGAAGTAAATACAAATACAGTAACAATGCAACTTTACTTCCTTAAAAAAATTTTCCTGAGCCTTCAGCTGACTTCCTCAGCCAAAGAGATGCCTCTTTTTGGTATCTTTGTTATACTTAACCCTTGACAGATATTTCTTGCATGAATTTGCCCAGTCTCTTTTTGAATCTATGTAAAATTTTAGCATCCATATCATCTGGGGCAATGAGTTTCACAAATTAACTACACACTGCATGTAGAACCATCTCCTTTCATTTATTTTAAACCTGCCATCTGCTGACTTAATTTGATGCCTTCTACTTATACTGAAAGGGACAGTGAACTATCGGTCCCTTTTCACACTCTCCATGGCACTGACATTTTAGTCATTTCTCATACAGAAGCTACATCTCACACAGAACATGCATCTTTTATAATCTTTGTCATCCTTTTAGGAACCTTTTCCATTTCCACAATACTCTTCTAAGATAGAAGGATCTGACTACATAATGAATTAAAAAGGCAAGTGCAATTTAAATTCAGGCAGCAGCATAATTATGCCAGCTGCTTTTTTCCTCATTTCCTTAAAGGTCCCTTCTGACCTTAAATTTTACAGTTTTGACCACTTCTGAGCATTATGCTGACATTCACATAATCATATATTCTAAACCCCTAAATGTCTTTTTTGAAAGGCGGTAACTAGTTCAGAAGATACTGTTTCTCTGTGAAGCTCAGATGGCTTCTTTCCCTTCATATGTGCATCACTCCTTGTTTTGAATTGCATTTGCAATTTTAACAGTTGCTCAGTTTCATGACCTTCTCCTGCAGCTCTCATCTTTTCTACACTGAATAACTTAGTATGATCAATAAACTCTATCACCTCAGTATTGACCCCCTTTTACAGTTTACTTATAGACATTCCAAGTAGCACAAGACCCAGCAAGGCTGTGCTGCTAATTTTTCCACTATGAAACCTGATGATTTTTAAAACTCATTTTGGAAGTTCAAGCATTCTCTATCAACCAGGCAAGGTGTCCCCTTGTTCTCACACTTACTAGCTACTTTGGAGAACTCCAGTGATTTTATGAGGCATGATTTCCTTTCACAAAACCCCTTCTCTAGCACACCATGTTTATCTGTGCCTACTATTTCTGTACTTCACCTTACTTGCTCTTAATTTCCATGGTGTATGAGGCTTACTAGTATGTATTTTCCCACATCTCCCTTGGAGAGCTTTTAAAGCAGTGGTGTCCAATTTTCCCCTTGTAATTTTTCATTTAATAATCAGGTGATTATACTGCAGTAGTTCAGCTATTTCAGCCTTTAGTTTCTCTAGAATTTGTAGCTGAATAAATCCAGATCTCACAATTGCTCCTTTTGTCTCTTTGTTCCTTAACCTCCATGGTTACTCATATTCCTAAATACTGCCAAAGCACTGCTGTACTGCACCTAATCTAAACTGGAATAAACTCTCTTAATTGCTCCAGCCTGTGTCAGAGACTAGAACAAAATATGGCCTTCTAATTCCTCTGCCTAATCAGCTGACACAGTGCACCAGGGGAACATTAGGCACTTGCAATCATGCTAGGAAAATCTGGTCGTAAATTACTAAATCATAATCTGTCTAATTTATCTCCTGATTACATCCACACCTAGCAATGCTTGTATGTGTCAACCTGCCTACTGATTAAATTTAGATTATCCGAGTAAGCAACTGTTTATTTTATACAGAATCCATAATTACACATATAAATCTCATCTAATGCCTTTTCTTTGTTTCATTTTACACATTAAAAAGAATGTTTACTTACCACAGCTTTCTGGTATGTGTGAATTTATAAGACCAAGCTCCCAAGCCCGTTTTATAAGTGGAAAAGGATACTGAAATAGATGTAAAAATCACCTTCTGATTCATCACAATCAATATCTTAATTTTTATGCAGGTTAAGATAAAAGTATTTTTTCCCCTTACACTAAGGTAGACTTACCTCTCCAGTTCTGTCATATTGTGCAGCAACTGGAATAATTTCCTCCAGAGCAAATTTACGAGCAGTAGCTTGGAACTCTTTCTGTTCATCAGTAAGTTCTATTTAAAAAGCAAACAAACAAAGGTCACAAATACTCTACTATTTTTAATTCTGCCGGTTGCCAGGCTATGAGGAAAGAGAAAACAAGAGTGTCCTTCCAGGACAATCCAAACCACCACTTCCTAGGCCTCCCAAGGAAGCAAAGAAGCTTGGCTTCCCCATCCTCCTGGGAGAAAACCTCCACAGGTCTCTCACCAACACATACAACATGCTCACTCACTCCTCATGAAATTATCCACAAAATAGTGAAAATGGAGTAGAGAGGACTGTGGAATATAAAATGCATTACCAAAAGAAAGAAGAAGAATGCTGTACTCATCAAATGGAGGAAGAGGAGGCAGATGCTGTCCAAAGATCCTGGCTATTCAGTTTCAGACACCTAGCTGCTGACCTACTAAATTTGCTTTATGTCTATAGTATGCCAACATAGGGATGAATTTCCTTAGAACATTTCTTTTTAACTATGTTCAACTATGACAATGTTTAGTTACTTTAACATTGTAATTGACAATGCGAGATAATTATTCAAAGCTAAGACACTTTGGCAATAAAAACGCTTAAGACAGACATGAGTCTGAAGAAGAAAATCTTACAAACGTTATGCACATACCTGGCTTGCCTGAGCTGAGAAGAAAGTAATTTTGGTTTTCAAACTACTTTTTTCTTTTTTAAGAATAAAAATCTATTTTGAATAAACACCTTGACTTTAAATCCACGTTAAACTGCAATATATTATTTTTTCTTTTACCTCTGCAATTTGCCCTTAATTGCTGTTTTTCTTTCAAAACCTGCAATACCTACCAAAGCTAAAGCCAGCTCCAGGTTTGCCTATGTGTGTGCTTTGAGCAGGTTTGCTAGAATGTGACCTCCATCCATGCCTTGCAATGGTCTGAAGTATCTGCTAAAGAGAAAAAGAACACGAGCTGTCAGATTTTTACAGCTCAAATCTCCTAAAGCTACCAGCCTGGCTGCAGCACAACTTTAATGTTGAATCCCTCCATAGAAAGAACATCACATCAAGTAGAATACAATTAACTGCAGTAATAAAATTTCTTGGCTACCTCAAGTTTTGTTCCTGTGGCAAACAGCACGCACATGAACTTACAGCTATTCCAGGAATCTCAGGCTTTAACAGCACTGAGGTGAGTGAACTGCTATATCCACTTCCGAGTGTTGCACAACTAATTATTTAAAAATAATTAAGTACAATTAAAAGTTATGTTCATGGAGACATAGCAACACCTACCTTTCATTTACACACTCATCAAACCTGATTTTCTTGCCCAGTAGTGAATATTAGATCTGTCCAATGTTTACCATCTACATGCAGATTTAGCAAGACTTCAAAAACAACCTATTAACCAAGATCTATCAGAATACTTTGATAACATCGCTGACTCATGTCTGTTTTCTGTTACTAAGCTGCTGCCACAGACATTTAGTGATTATTTCACCCCAAATAGGGCAGAACTCAGCAGACTATCTGAAGTGGGGTTTTTTTTTTCCTAATACTTATCACAGATTTACTGTTTTTTCAGTGTGTTTGTTTTGGGTTTGGTTTTGTTTGTTTGGGTTTGATTTTGGGTTGGTTTTTTTTTTTGTTGTTGTTGGGTTTTGTTGGTTGGTTTGTTTGTTTTTTTAATTTAGTGCCCATAAATATTCCTGCTATAGCTACTTTCAGAATGCCTTAATTCTGTGCAAAAATATGTCTCAATTTGATTTTAATAGGTTGTTTTACCCTCTTTCATCCTTCAGTAGTTCTCAATCTCTGAAATGTTCAGATAAAAAGTGAAAAATATTTAATTGGATAAATTTCTAGGCGGACCCAAATCAATACTGTGCAAAACCAAACCAGCCTAAACACTAAGAAAACGCTTGTTCTTCATTTTCCTATCTGAAAATGTGGGGGGAAAGGGAAGCATTATCAGACCAGTCACTTATTATGTAACATAAAAAAAAAATCATAATAGTGCAAAAATAGCACAGAAATTGTACTGGAAGCTGTAGAAGACAAGGACATTACAGACAGTTACACAGCTGGGGAGGCAACAAGTACCTTCAAAACAGAGTTGTGGTAGATAACCATGCTCATGCAATGCAGACATGGTTACAAAGTCACACCACAAGAACCTGAAGAGCACAGGCAGCAGCAGCGCAGAAACTATTTCCAGAGGATGCTGAAAACGTGTATAAATCTGAAAGGGGAAAAAATGCAGAAAGAGCACTGCCAGGCACAGGAGCTGGCTGGACACTGACTGTCAGGTCAGTTTGGTAGTCGTTCAGCACTGCATTTTCCACTAGGCAACACATGATTCAGTTCAAGTTTTTACAAGCCACAAACACTGCAAAATAGTATCTTTTTAACTTCTGTATTGCTGCTGCCACTCCTGCACGGAAAAACAAACCAAGCAAGATCAACAAATGTTTATCTTGAAAAACCTCGACCCTTCAGAATGTTTTATACTTTAGTTCATCTGGAAAAAGACATGATGAGGTTGAAAAAATGCCAGATGATTCTAATAGGGTTTATTTTCCTTCCTTTCTTTTCCTTCCCTTCGCCTTCTGTTCAGGAGCAGACCTTGACAGACTCATACATAGCTTTTCCATCAAAAAAGTTCTGCCTACACTAGAAAAATGTAATCGAAGTAACGCTAAGAGTGACACACTACATTGAAAGAAGCTGTCAAATTTATACTAGAGAACTTATGTCTATTGTGGGTTGTGTACCAGAGCAGTACGCAAGTCAACACTGAAGGCTGCTCTGGAAAAACTGAACACTCCCCCCACAAACAGAAATAGGAATCGGTCAGGTGGGATTCATACCTGGAAGTTGCATAAGTGATCAAGTGACAAAGGATCACAGTTTGCTACATGTAAGAATTTGGATGCCCATCTGCCTACTCTGTTGACTTTCCTGTTGCCTGACTCAGAGGAACAGTGAGATTCAGTGACAAGCGACTGCCAGTGATGCTCCAGTGCAACTCCTGCTGCATTTCTATACACTATTCGTAAGCTTTGTCACGATTGGAAACGCTATTGTTAGAGTGGCAAGACCAACACTGCAATAACCTGCTGTCAGGAAAATGCATGGCATGGATAAACATGGAAGCGATTATTGCCTTAATGCCAAAACCCACAGAACCTGTTTGAAAAGCTGCACATCACAGAAAAAGATGGACAAGATAAGGTCGCTAACCTTGATTCTGCCTCAGGACAGAAATCAAGACAGTTGTCAGGAGCGGTTTGTTGCGTGGTACCGTGTCAGGAGGCTGAACTGGAAATACCCATGCCCTATGGCAGGCATTAATAACTGCCCGTCTCGCCTGCCTAATGCACGGGTTATGATCTGTGAAACACTGGCTGTCCGCAGGTGAGGCTTCTTCCTGCACTGACGCTGTGAGCGCAGCACCCTGCAGCACACCAAGGCTGCTGCCAGGCCGCCCCAGCGACGTGCCCTTTCTCTGGGTCAGGCAGTGAGTGCCTCTGAAGCGGGCACGCCACAGGAAGGCCCGGAAATGCTGTAGACAAGGTACTGCCCGAACTTTGGATAGTTGTTACTTTCTCGTTTGACGCTAGGACGTCACTGGTGGCGCAGCACAGCAGAACGTTAGTTCACAAAAACAGCTACCGTACTTCAGACACACTTCTAAGGAGTAGCACAGGCGGCGCGCCCGGTGAACCGCGCTGCACAGACACCCCGAGCTATGAGCCCCGGTGTGCTCCACCGGTCTCCACCGGGAAGCGGGGGCCTCG